>NW_017670415.1:434809-461780 GCF_001879085.1 Nicotiana attenuata
GGGGGTTGATAACGGTGGTTTTGCGACAGCTTTCGCGCAGTTCGGTTATTCCCCCGAGTACCTGCTACCTCCCCCACCAGCATAGCACAGGTACAGGGTTCTACCCACCAAGGCTTATGCAGATGGGAAAAATCATCTACTATTTTGTCTCTGCTGGGATTTAAACCCTGGTCTATAAGATTTGCACCAACTTCATTGACCACTAGGCCACACTCTTGGGTGCCCCTTCTATCGAATCGTTTTAAAAGGAAATCAACCAATTAGTTACCATTAATTCGAAAGGACAATTACATGCGAGGTTCCACATGATATTTTGAAAAATTAATTTGGTAGTGAAGTTTGAACCAAATTGGCGCAATAGCGCATAATGGTTACAGAGGTTTCATATAGCCCACCCAACTGTTTGAGATCAAGTTATAGCTGAATGGACTTTGGTTGAGGCAGACTAAATTTTTATAAGTCATTTTAACATCAAAGCTCGATAACAAATAGTTATAACATCTAATCACATCCAACAATGTATATAATCAAAGCGAATGTCACAATAATTTCAACATCAACCCTGAATTCCCTCTCCCCTTCACCCCACCAAAAAGAAAAAAGAAACTGTGATATCAAACTTGGGAATTTGCAAATGTGTAATTGGAGAGAATGGAACAACATTAATTAGCCAATGAACTCAACAGCCTGCCAAAGGGATACTTGATTTAGTAGCTTAGTAGCCTCTTTTGGTGGATTAAGAGACATGTTTGGCCAGCAGACTTCGAAGATTCTTTAGCAGATAAATGACAGTTTAAACGAAGATATAACAGCTCAAAGGAAACTTGAAAGATTAGGTAAAACTCAGACCGGGCATTAAGCAAACAAGAAAAGGAAAAAGTTTTCTTCAGCCCATCACGAAAATATACAGAGCAGGGGTATGCACAGTATATGCAAACTAACCACATTATGGCAGTTTCAGTTAGACACTATGCTTTTATCAACTATTGAAGGCTCCAATCATTTAAAAGAGTTTCTCTTCTTTTAGGATCAAAGACTGAGCAACAATACCTCAGAGTCTCTTGAACCAAGCAAGCTTCTGTCATTTATATTTCCAGATCCAATCAAGGCTGTATGGTCATCGACAATCATGATCTTGCTATGCACATATACCTGGAGAAAGAGTGACATAAGTTCACCATCAACTGGACATTCCCACATAAGCTAAATGAAAAAAGGGAACCAATTAATCACTTTATATTCCGACTGACAAAATCACTAATGATCTTAAGTTCAGATCTTTGGTTTTAAACATCACATCAGCTCTTCTTAAAGGCCAAGGAAACAACTGCAAACATGATTATGCACAAGAACTACATAATAACCAGTAAATGTAGCTAAGGTTGAGTAGAGCAAGGCCTAGTGAGGAAGTAACATTTTTGGAATGGCAATGCAGTTTTTCCCAGGGTTCTTTAAACTTCTAATTGTGTCCA
Organism: Nicotiana attenuata; assembly: GCF_001879085.1. Taxonomy (NCBI): domain Eukaryota; kingdom Viridiplantae; phylum Streptophyta; class Magnoliopsida; order Solanales; family Solanaceae; genus Nicotiana; species Nicotiana attenuata. The sequence goes on from NW_017670415.1 coordinate 436,282, forward strand.
TAGGATTTGGATTAAAAATAATCATTTTGACGGAAGCTGAAAGATACCGTTTCAAAAGACGGTTTGCCCACTATCAAAAGTAAAATATAAAACACTGTTTGAGGTAAGTTTTATTTTTTTTTAGAGATTAGAAGTGCTTGAAAAGATTACTTTACTAAAAGCAAAAACACACCAAAGTTGTGATATAAACCTGAGTAGTACTTTTCCTGAAAGCACCATTATGGAGATCACTTCACCTAAAGAAATCCTGCTAAAAAGGGGGCCTAAAATGTAAAAGCATGATGCTATTTCAGGCAAAAAGATTTCTCCTGAACTGATCTCAGATCTGTTCAGCAAACAATATTGGCTTTTGATTTAATTTCCTAAATAAAGTAAACACCCTAAAGAAAAGGGTCTTGACAGAATAGCAATGGCTCTACCTATGCAGTGTTCTTGTCTAATTGACAAATTTTCTTGTTTAGCATGTTGGAGGTACCTCTGCCAAAGCATTGTCTCAAGCAGGACTCTTGGATTCGCCATCTCAACCCCCCTCCCCCTCCCCCCCTCTTCCCTTCTCCATAACAAAGACAATCTTTTTACTAATAGTAAAACTACATGTCTTGAAGACTGTCATTCTTGATTTACCCACTGTACAAGGCCTATCAAAGCTAAATGCTTACTTAATCTTTTTTGTTGGACCAAGTTGTCCCCATTAATTAGTACTGGACACTTTTTGGACTTTGTTAGCTCTCTTATCCTAGACTGACACTTTGTATAGAGGCTTACTACTCTTCTTCGTCTATTGCTTACTGTCCCCTGTAACTATGCTCCTTGTAACTATGCATCTCCTTAATGCCTCTTTTAATGAAACACTTTACTCCACAAAAAAAAGGCCTAGCGAAGGAATAGATGCACATCGTACAAGCCTTAGCCCTAGAACACTAAGCAGCAGTTCTGATGCCTAGACACATGAGAATAGAGGTGCAACTCATACACAACCACCCAGTTGTAAGATACGTTTTGACATTGCCGACATAAACTTCACAACCATAGAAGATAGTATTACAAACCAGATGACATAACAGCCTAAACTTCTAGAAAGATGTCTTGTGACTATCAGGACATGGAAAGGGAAGTCTTCACGATTCATGGAGTGTGTTAAGAATCTAGGAGGAATGATGGAAGGATACCTGGCTAGATGCAATAGGACCACCATCAAAGAGTCTTCCATAAGCTCTGAGACCATAAAATGATATGTAGTCGTGCATTCTAGATCCCATGAGATCATTAAGATTATGCAGTATCGAATTAGATCCCCTGCATATTGTTCGATATTGCCAATGCATAATAGCTCTAACTGAAGCAGCACCACTATCATCCAGACCACCCTGTTGTAATTTAATCCTTAGTAGAAAAATATAAACATCCACAAGGAAAATGTAGGTCAGTCTAGTAGCACTGTTACCTGGAATCCAGGAAGAAGCGGTATCACAACGATAACCCTGAAGGACTTCTTTTCATTATAAGCTCGCATAATACGCCTGTATAGTGCTTCCAAAACACGATTTTTTATAATTTCATCCCCAGATAGACCAGAAATGAAAAATTGATTCTGAAACAAATTTATAATACAGTGTCAGATACACTGAATGGTTGCTCAAAATCAGTAAACCAAGAAAATAAGGTTGTTCACAGTTAACCGTAAATGAAAATTTATCATTAGGAGAAAGAAATAGAAAGCACAACTCTAAGGCAATTCATAGTTGGTCTAACAACATATCTTTTATTCAAAATTCAGCATTACTATTTACTACTATAGGAATATGATAGTTGAGTCATCTTCCACATACTCAAACCATATTGTAACTCTCCAAGTTGAAGCATAAAGTAGTCAATAGACCTTTAAAGCTGATTATAAGGTACTTCAACCATCGATTATGTCTACAGTACCACATTTTCCAATCCTACATATATGGCTTGCTAAACAATGATATGCTAATATGTACTTCCCTTGCAATCACAATCTGAAATTGATTACGATGAAATCGGGCAAAGAACTGGAAAAAGAGCGCTACAACTAGATCACATAAGGACGTGGGACGTAATCACCAACTGATCCAGGAAAATTTTACTTAGCCTAAGAGTCTAAAAGGCATAATAGGAGTCATGTCATAAAGATATTAGCATGTGAACTCAAGACTGTGTCGTCCCTAAGGTGGATAAATATTATCGAAACAATCATTAAAAAAATTTAAGCTCTCAAGGTAAAATAACATGACTTGAACTTCCATCAGATTATTACAGATGTCAAACTTTAAAGTTTCTCAATGAACAGATCCCAGGCTTGACTGCAGCAAGATATCGGAGGAATATGAGAAACCATCAACTGACTATAGCCTCCACCACAGGCAAAAAAGAAAACTTAAAAAAAAAAAAAGAAAAAAAAAAGTGAAGTTTGGATTCATGCATAGAGTCAATAATATAATAAAGTTGCAGTGTATTAACTATTAAAGCAATACAACTTTGAGAATATTTCCAGCAAAGACACCAAATTCATGCTTGCATAATATCAGAACAGAAACAACTTATGTTTTAGGCTAAAGGAAAAGAATGTTCAAGCAAAACCACTCCTGCTACTTTATAACTAAAGGCTAAGACAGTATCCTTCTTAAGAACAAGTTGGGGAGGACAAGTGGTAGCAGTGCCAAACAACAATCTGCATGCAAGAGTAGAGTATTCTGATGCAAATTCTCTACTTCTTGGTATAGTTCTTGTATACGGGAGTTTTCTCCCTTTTGATTAATACAATTTACCTTATCAAAAAGGAGTAGAGTATTCTAAGGAAAAAACAAACTGCACATCCTAATTTAGCCAATGGGCACCAGCTAATATGACGGTTCATCAACGAGAACCATACCTCTATGTAAACAAAATGTTCAGCCTTTTCGATAAGGGAGCAGTAAGCATTGTGTATGCTTTCTTCAATTTGACTTGTTCCAGCTGACCATTGACTGACACTCCTTATAACCTGAAAGCAAATATCTTATTAACTGTATGACAAATCAAAGACCCCATCCAAAATAAAACCATCGCATGTAATTATAAAGGGATTCAAACCAACAACAACTGGATATTCGATATGCATTACTGAAGCGAACTACAATCCTTAAAAAAAACCATCTGTATGGCTCAATTATATTTTTAACCACAAAGACTTGGAGTGATTACTTATACAAAGAATAAAACATCACATCTAGAAGCGCATAGAGTGAGATTAAGGACAGAAGAAACTTAACTGTTACAGTATCTACATAGGCACATTATTCTATATCAAGCAGTGCATAGTAGTCACTCATGACGGTATATGAGCACAGGCACCCATGAAAACTCTTTAACATGAGATGTTCCAATTTCATCTGCTTTTTAGCAACCAGAAAAAGAAAGATGCTCAACAAGGATGCAGCTAGGTATGCAGATGGAGCTGCGGATAGAGATAGGTGACTCAAGCCTGTCACCACTCAGCTGGCATCGTCACATCTTTTATCGCTTATTTACTTTTTCACTAACCTTTTTAGGTTATGATTCCAGAGCACTTCACATTCATCACTGCACCACTTATTTGGTCAGAATGTCGTCAATTGCTGTTCTGTTACTTGCATAAGAATTTGATTTCGTCTCACCTTCTAATTCTATGTGTAACCCTGTATGGTTGTATTCACACGGGAAAAGAAGAGAATAGATCTACCATTTCTACCGACTATCCTAATTTAAACCATGGAATGAAGCCTTTTCTCTAAAAGAATGCTCATTCATTCATTTCTATGAAAATTTACATTGACCAAAATCTTTTTGTATCTATACAATTAGATATTATAAGAAGTTGGACCTGGTAAATCGTCAAAATGAGGAAATACCTATTCCATCTCCATCAATAGTCGACCCCCAGTGTTTAATTGGCCAGTAATAGGTATTTTATGACATCAAAACTTCAACAATTCCATTACATCTTTTGTCTTTGATAACCGGCAGCGAGCCAGTAAAGCACTAGACCAAAGCCCATGACGTGTGTCTAACCCATATATCAGGCGTTGTGTTCTTACCCACTAGACCAAAGCCCCGGGGGCAACAGTTCCATTATATCTTTCTATAAGTCGACAAAACTTAGGCTCCGTAGATGTGTTTCTACCACTCAAAAGTCTCTCCCAAGAAGAATCCACACTTGGACTTTCCTACATTCTCAGTTGATATGAATTGTCAGCAATTGAGTTACAAAAGATACTTCAGAGTCAGATTGTGTACTTGGGAAAGCCGAAAGGTGTAAACCCACTGGACTTGAAACCCATTGTTTTTACTTGACAATGACAAGAATCCTCTCAACCTATGTTGCTCGGACTCTCCGAAAATTTCTCCGGGTGCGTGTCGGATCCTTCAAAAGTAGTGTATTTTTGGAGGATCCGACACGGGTGCGGCAGCATTTTGGAGAGTCCGCGCAACATAGCTCTCAACCTCTCTTGTGTGTTTCCTGAAGCTAGAAAAAAGGAATAGAAAAGAAGGAAAGGTGTAAAAAATTCCCTTTTAACTTGTTTGGTTTGAACAGATAATGAAGAAAGAAAATAAAGGGAAGACATCATTGTCCACTGGGACCAACAAATTTAAATTCAAGAGAAAGAAAGGTGAAGTTTTTTCCTCTTTTCTTCTTTTCCACCCAAACTAAACAAAGAAAACAAAATGACTTATCTCCTTTTCTATCCTTTTAGTTTCCCTTCCTTTTTCCTAGTTTTTTTTAAGAAAGGAAAATTCATGAGATTCCTCTTCCAGCATAGTAAACAATCAATTTCCAAAACCAATTTTAAGGACTCTGAAACACCATTTCCTCAGTTTAAACAGTTGAAAGCTAGCAGGCATGCCAGCATGAAATTCTTAAAGTCAACTAAAAATATATGGAGAATTTTCTAAAACAGAAAATTCATGAGATTCCTTTTTTTTTTTTTTTTAAGAAAGGAAAATTCATGAGATTCCTCTTCCAGCAAAGTAAACAATCAATTTCCAAAACTAATTTTATTGGCAGTTTTAGAATTAGCTGGCAGCAGACATACAGATGGTTCATTCAACAATAACTACACCTCAATCTCAAACATGTTGGGCTTGGCTGTATATATCCTCATTGACCATGTTCCCCATTTAAATTAATTTCACGCCAACACACACAGATGGTTCATTACACCAGAAAATATAGCAAAGACAAACAAAGAAGAAGAAGAAACTTGGAGAAACTGAAAAAATTGACATCCATAGATATGTAGGCATGGGCGGATTATAACTCACCTGGCAACGACATGAAACACGAGGACCAACTTGCCCACTTTCTTCAAGGGAAACAATTTGATCGCCTCTCTCCTGTGTTTCCCACCAATCTTTGTCCGACTTCTTCATGCCAGACTGCACCAAATTTGAAGATAGCTCCAGATTTTGGTCCAAATCATCCACAAATCCTTTCATTGGTAAATCTGGCACTAGAGGTTCTACTCGGGTCCTCCGGAAAGAGAAAGGGATTCTGCTAGACCTGCTCCGCTGATCATGAAAACCATTCCCTGTATGGAAGCCATTTATTTTTAGCTCTTCCTTAAAACTTTCACCCCCTTCAGCTTCCTGAGGCATAAGCAAAGGAATGTCTTGGGAAGAAGACCCTGAAGAAAATGAATCATGTCTTTTGATTTTTTTATGAGGAAGAGCAACACCATTACTTCCACTGTCCATCTCGTCGCTCATTCCCATGTAATGAGGAATAACCATGTGGTGCTGAGGCATAAGCAGCGGAATTGCTTGCTCACGTGGAGCTTTGTTCCTCTGAGGAATTGCAGGAAAATTCAATATGATAATACAATCACAACCAAGAAAGAAAAATATGCTTACAACAAATATGAACCTTCGCATAATTCCAGCGCTGAACAAAGTGTCGAGCAACATCACGACACGGCGGTCCCCAGAGGGCACAATGGACATCATGCCATGGCATGCGTGGATATCTATTCCGATCCAATTCATCCTTCATGGTATCTTCCCAGGAATTTGGTTCAGATTCCCTGAATGTTGTATTACATGAGCAACTAGCGTTCAAGCAGAAGTAATTTCTTAGAGCTGGACTACAAAGATGATCAATTTTCACATTGGTTCTCAAAGGAAAAGGTGTGAAGAATGAATAAGAGGAACTCGTCTACTGGCTTTTTGAAATGGGAAAAGCATTAATCTAAAATAACCAATCAACCGCATGGCTTTCATCACCTATCATAGAGCAGTATTACTTGGGCCAGAAATGAATTAAGTAAACTTATGCCCAGTATATCCTTAGTAGTAACTTCCCATTTATTTGTTTAGAGGGACTGAAGTTCTTATTTCAAATCCAGCTTCAAGCCTTTAAATAGAATCTGTTAGAATATGAAGTGTTAGTGTCTTAAAATGTTAGAAAGCAGAGGTTGGTGTTAAGTTAGTCCCTCAAATTAATATAATGTGTGAACGTATCTCACACCTACTTGTAGGTGTATCTTGTATTCCAATCATCTCTCTCCTTTTATAGTTTTACTACTCTTGCCTCTTTCTTAACCTCACGGCATAATGCCTCTTCTCAGAGACCAGTCCAATGGATGCTGTGCATAAGATCATTGTTCCTACCAACTTTTCAAGAGAATTTCGAGTGATCAAAACTTTTTTTTCAGGCATTAAAGGACAAAATTAACGCAATCTTCCGATGAGTTTATTCTTCTTTCTTCTTGTTGAGTTCTTCAAAATAAGAAGACGCAAGATGGTTTCCTTTCCCCAACTTAAGTTAATAGAGAGTGGTGTCAGAATATCAGGAAATTGGTGTGTTAGAGCTAGTGCCGAATCACTCCTCATTGAATGAATATAAGATGTGAAATCTATCTCACATTTATGCAGAGTTTCGTCTTGTATTCCTTTCTCATCAAGTTAAGTTTCGTCTTGTATTCCTTTCTCATCAAGTTAGCTATTTATTCTCTTCCCTTCCCTTCTGTTATTTTCTCACATAACCATGTCTTTCTATTGTTGATTACACAGCTTTAAAAGTCACACCTCAGTTCTCTATGTCTAAAGCAAAAAAAAAGATAGCAGACTGACGGGTTATCTGCACTAAGGGAGTACCAAATGGATTATATTGTACTGCTGTCAGTAGTACAGAGTATTTCACCATTTTCCCTAAGCTGATACTTGAGCTACAAATAATTTAGAATTTCTATACAATAATCTCTTAATTATGTGCACCCTGAAAATAAACAAATATTCTAGGGAAAGTTTACCATTTTAGTACTCCCTCTGTTTCAATTTATGTGGACCTATTTGACTGGGCACAGAGTTTAAGAAAAGAGAGAAAGACTTTTGAACTTGTGTAAAATGAGGCACATATATTTTGTGTGGCTATAAATCATTGCATAAAGGTAAATTGTTTCCAAATCAAGAAAGGGGTCATTCTTTTTGGCACAGACTAAGAGCCCGTTTGGATTGGCTTAAAAAAATGGCTTTTAAGCACAAGTGCTTAAAAGTAACTTTTAAGTGCTGGAGCTTGTTTTATAAATAAGCAGTTACATGTTTGGATAAAAGTGCTGAAACTTAAAAAAAAGTTATTGAAGTGTTTGGTAAATAAGTGCTGGTAAGCACTTTTTTCTGTTAAAAGACAAAAATATCGCATAAAAACAAATCAAAAACCTACATCTTCCTCTTGCTTACCAAACAAAGACGAAATCAAAGGACATGGTCATATATTTGAAAAATGGAAATAGACTACTGCCCATTACGATACGGACATTGAAACTTTATGTAAAAATTACAGAAGCAGATTCCTCCACCAAATGTTGAGGAAAAGGGTATTTGTATTTTAATGTTATGTTAAAAAAAAAAGGAGCATTTATAACAGGAAAATAGAAGTGTAGAAAAGCATGAATATCACATAGGAAAGGTGAACGTGTGGGTGAGAATAGAAGATAAAGGAGAAGAAGAGGAAAGAAGATGAACAGAAAGTGAGCAGTTGGATGTTTTAGGATTTATTTGATGAGGGTAGTTTTGGGATTAGAAAAAGCTATAAGGGACAAGTAAGTAATTTCGTTGGTCAAAATAAGATGGCTTTTAAGCCAAAAACGGAGAAGTTAGGATATCCTAACTTGTGGCTTTTAGCTTTTTTTAAGCTACTTTTAACTTTTTTTAAGATGTTTTTTATTTTGCCAAACACTTCAGTTACCTAAAAATGGCTTAAAAGCTGGTTTGACCAGCTTTTAAGCCAATCCAAACAGGCTCTAAAAAGGAGATAGGTTCATATATATTGAAACGGATGGAGTATACATTTCTTTAAAAAAAACTAAAATGGGATTTAGACATTGCTCGGAGTTCCGCATTTGACTATCTATGACATTTCAAAGCAGAGTATGACTAGTTCCAAATAAAATGCAAAAATGCACTTTTCTTGACAAGTTAGTGCGGAAGAACACCTTGGATTGTAATAGTCTTTTCCAGGCCATATAAGAGATGGACAATCACCCACTTTGTGTTCAGATGAATCATAACGGCCAAAGCACAGGTCCAGTCCTCCGATAAAGCAAATCTGATTGTCAACAATGACAATTTTTTCATGATGGGACCTATATGTACCATACATAACCATTAGCTGTAAATAAAGATTAGCCAAAATTGCCAATAAGAATAACAAAAATAAGGCAATAAGTACGTCTAGGAAATACATACCATAGATACACACCACTTGAAAAATGATCCGGATAACGAAGCACCCTGACATTCTCATGGATGCCTAACAGCTTTCTCTTGCTATACACACTGTTGATTTTTAAAGCAATAGCAACCTCTTTGTATAGAAGGATGTAAATCTGCATCAGCAAATGAAGTAAAGCGTATTAGACTTCTATAATATGAAGAAAGCACGACATCACATGGAAAACAGACAAGAAAATAAGAAGTAACACCTAACTTTGGGAAAATACAGACCTCAATCAAGTGATATGCAACGACTATCACAAAAGATTTTACAAAATACTTGTGCTTAGAAATTCGAGCTGATGCAGGTTTGGCAGGTATTTACCTAAACCTATGGAACTTGGAAATGAAGCAACTGTTCTCCAACTCCCCCCCCCCCCAACCCAAACCACCAAAAAGGGGGTGACAGAGACAAGAAAAGAAAGACCACAACACTATCAGAACCAGAGATCCCTTACACAACATGATACTTCGAATAGAAAATATCACAAAAGAATCGGAGCATCACACAAGTAACTGCACATATATAAATCACTGAAAAATCTTGAATCTCTGTGTGTGTGTGGTGGGGGGGGGGGGGGGGGGTTGTAATCTGTTAGCAAAAGAACTGGTACATCATGAGGTACCAGCCATAAATAAATCATTCCAAAAGTTGAATTCTGGCAGGACTGATACATTAGTAGAATGAGATGCTAGTTATAATTAGTACATTCACACGGACACATCAATATTTTTATAACCGAAAATTAAACTTTGATTTGCAAGTTAAAATATTTCTCACACTAGAGTGGTAGAACCTTTCTCATTAAAAGCACATCACCTTTATTATAGAATAAGAAAGATAAGTCAAAAGAGCAAAACCAAAGACAATAAATCGTCCCCATTTTCATATTACATACTAATAAATCAGAACCTAATGAATCATTTATACAAGCTTTCATCACCAACCTGAACTCCTTGTTTTGCTTTGGCTTCCAGTAAAGCATCAAGCCGAGAGGGTGCATTAGGGTGAAAGGGACGTCGCATATAAAGTTCGGGGCACAGCCACCAGCCACACATAAAGATCTGTCAAAACAAGGAATCACCCAAAGATCTGTCAGAACAAGGAATCACCCAAATCCTTTCTTACTTTGAACATTTAGATAAAAATGACCTCTGTAACAAATTCAGACATAAATGCAGACCTCTGACTTTGCTTCTTCAATAGCCAACGCTATGGCTTCAAAAGCTGATTCACCATCAACAAACCACTGAGCCTGACTGCCATCCTCTGTCAAACCCCTAGGAGGAGCATAAGAACCAAAACGGTGCGGATGACACCAACCCTCAGGTGGCCTAAGCCCTGCATCGTTAATTGCTACTACCCAGTCTTTAACCTTTGCATTGCTCTTAGTCCTCAGTTTGATACACCTTGTACCACAAGATACCTGAGAAAAACGTATGCTGTAATACACAAGGTGGCATCCCAAGCATCTTTAACTAGTAGAAGTTACTAAATACAAGATCAGTGCCTCTAGAGGAATTGGCTGAATTGCCACTCTAAAGAATTTAGAGTAGTATTCTTCAAAATATCAGTTTATTTTTAAAAAAACACACCATAGTTTCAGAAGCTGCTTACCCTAAAATAGTGGCGTAAAGGGTTTCCATCCTTTATTTCTTTTGCTAAAGAAACGCGACCCTCTCCATTTCCATCAGAAGCTGGTAATACATCAAAAACTATTATATCTAACGGCTCGGGGTCAGATGGATCTTTGAGGAAAGCCAGGAATCCAGGTTTTAATACAGCCCACACCTGAAAAGAATCCAACCAAGAATCAAACAGGATATTTTCATCAAATTTTAGACAATTTACTCCATGCCCTAGAGGACCTGAAAACATTACTAGAAGATAAGAATAAGGCGCAAATCCTAAGGCATACGTAGAACTTGCCAGGATTCAGATATGACACAATGTCATATGTCATTTCGAAGCTCTATAAGCTCAATTGTAAAATCTTGGGAAAGAAAGATCCAGAAAAACACCCCCACTAACAGTAGAAATGCATACATAAAGCGTCACCAGCATAAGAAGAGAAAAATTCAGATCACTCAAACAAGCAAAATACACGAGGCTGAAAGAGAGAGTATCGAACTGCACTAGTCTTTTTCCAGTTAATGGAAATTGCCCAAAACTAGATGTCAAAATCAGTTACCTCAGCCCATCCACCAGTCCCTTACACCATGCCCAGAGTTCAAAGATAACATGGGAAGGGGCACAAACCAAAAGAATTGTGTCAATAATGACAGAACAAAAACTTCATTTATAGAGTAAACAAATATACTCTACTTGAAAACTTCAGGCCAAAAGAAGGCAGCTAATTTCAGTGTTGTTTCAGAACCAAGCACAAAATCAAACTAGAGATTTCCTAAAATTCCTCTTACAAATTTCAAGAAAGTTGCCTCATCAATGAATTTGCAAATCTTGAGTCTCAGAACCATTACTCTAGAGAAAGTGAAGGCTACTATTGCGGAAATCATCTCTATTTTAGTCATTAACGCTAACTGATACAGCTCCAAAGAAATTTGAAGCTTTCATGCTCCGTGACAATATAGTGCTTTCACACACCCCTGCGATAAAATAAAGTAAAATCTAGAAAATGTTTATTATTTAAAAATATATTTATATATGTGGAAATATGTGAAGAACTCTCAATTTTCACTATAGACTATTGTGCCTTCTAAGTTCTTTTTGCAAGTAAGAGATTAACCGACAAATTGACAGCTGTGAGGCTGAATGGATATGTGTAACCATCTTGCAACCAGTATGAGCCAAAAAGTAAGGCTACCTTCTGCCAGTTGTCTTTACAGCAACCAAACCACTGACATGAACAACATTTCCGACTATCATCGTGTCTTTGAATTTTTGGTAAGTGCTTCACCATAATATAGTCTTCTTTCAGCTTAGGACCATACTCTGGAGAAAAGGATAATTTAGAAACTTCCAGAAACCTGCACACCTGCAATTTAAATCCATTGAAATAAGGTATTGTCAGTGTCTATACATGTAACTTTTTTCTATCACACTTGACATCAATATAATTTGGGGAAAGAGTGTGTGCAGCATAACACATTGACTAAAAATACAGCTGCTGAGGCATCTTCAAGTACAAAACCAAGGTAAATTAACAAGTATATGTTAGAATATATTTCAACATACAGGAAGAGATATAATGTTGAAATCCTGCAAGATGGTCAAAAGGGATGAGAATCTAGAAAGTTAAGGCCATGACTCTTGATGTTGACTCTGCCGAGAAATGTTATTTCAATTAGAATTATCCACAATTCCCTATTGCGACTGCCGGCTAATAGCACGAAAAGAGATAATTCATATTTCACAAAGATGGCAAAGAGCATTTGGTTGATGTTTGGTTATGACCCAACTGAATCCTCTAAAAACATTTTTAGTCATCACTTCATTTCTTTCTTTTTTTCCATTGCGCTTAGATAAGAAGTCATTGATTCATTTCTGTGGAGGGCATTCATCTGTTCATTGCATAGAGAAGGCAAATCTTTTTGGGTGGATGGCGGTGGGGGAAATAAGTGCATATTCAAAGATCCTAGGTTTGGACTTTCCTTTGTAGTTATTACCCTTAGAAGAGTGAAAACATTCTCCCTAGAAGTGAAACTTCCAGATTGAATATCAACCACTAACCTTATCAGGTAGCTAAAACATTGGGAACTTGAAAATAAGATTCGTAATCTTTTACAGGCATAAATGGCAACTTTTTGATGGAGGAGGAGCACACATGGAACCTCAACTAAAATATGTCAACTCTTATTTACTAAAAATATACATGATGAAAAACTTTTTCTGGTATTGTCCGACGCGAATGAGAATGCCGTTCCTATGGTCTAGAGGATTTGTGTCGCTTTACAGGAACCATCTAAATTCCAAACGGACTATACAAGAAGGCCTGGATCAACGAGGTTCTGTTAGACATTGGTTAGATGGTAATGTCAGGGAGGTTCTTTCTCATGCATTTTCACATATAAGGGAAACGAGTCCTTTAAATACATCTTGAAGTTTATTTCATGGAAATCAATTATGTCAACAGCAAAACATCCTGTAAGCAGGGCAATAAACTTACCACCTTGAAACATTAGAAATAAAAGAGTCTACTCAGGGCAAGACATCTTGAGAAGTAGAGGAAGGTCCAGCAAGATTAGACATCACGGAACTAGGCACTAAGGCTAGATGTCATTAACGGGAGACCTCAGTAGGGCGAGGCCAAGTAAAAGGTAGTACTAAGAAACATCCGGTGTCCTCTACTTATGATTAAGGCGAAGAAGAAAGATTTGAGGATTCTTCAAGTAAAAAAAAAGAAAAAACAAAGCAAAGGAAAGCAAGAGAAAAACCACTTAAGGATACCTCCTGGGAATTGACAATATCTATGTTTCCAAGAAAGTGATTCAAATAACCCTGCATAGCAGTTTTTGCTCGATCTGACATTGAGTGTTGCCTTCCCAGGGTTGGCCGAATTATTGGCAAAGCAGCACTTGATGGAACATCTCTGAACAAAAAACCACCTGTAAGAACGATAACTATTATAACAGGAACTGATGTATTTAATGCTCCCCTTTTATCATGAGAAGTGGTTTTAGATGAGGAATCACCTATTTTTGAAACTTTCCTCAGCACGTAGGGGACTAGCCTCATCATCAGGTTCATCCTCATCTTGAATTACTGTTGTATGATCTCCTATCCCCAAGTTTTGGAGCCATTCTTTGACCTTTAAAAGAATGTGTCAGTCAGAATGTCGTGAAAAGTCCACCATAGCAACAGCTCTCAAATCAGAAGTGCGCTGCTATCAGATCTACAAGCGACTAATAATGTAGAACCAACAATATTTCACAGAAAAAGCCAAGTATACCTGCTCTTGCTTCTCATGAATCTCCTCAATGAATGCACGCTTCTTTAATGCAAAATGTAAATAAAATACATGTGACGCTTTCTTCACCAATTGCCACTTGAACTACAGGAATAGGAAAAAAAACATAACACTATTAGACGAAAATGCCTCAACTGAAAGAGATGGAGGACAGATATTTCGGGGAATATTCGGGGAATAAGGTCTCTCCGGAAGGATATCAAGGCCATTACAAAACAACTACTAAGTAAGAAATTGCTCTTTGAGCTCCAAATAACAAATGTTCTTAACAACCTTCTACTCTTCAATGTTAGACTTAGTGAGTTACTCCTTTCATGTCATTTATCACTCAGAATACATAATGTAAGGGAAATCAGATGTCAAAATTATTTAGCTCCAACAATTTCTAGTAGCAAATGCAAACCCTTTTCACTGAGAACAACAACAGCGCCTCAAACCCGAACGAGTTGGAGTCAGCTATATGAGTACTCTATATCCATTCTATGTTTTCTCATAATACACTTTGGCATACAAAAAATTAGCCCTTCTGACCTCAAAGATACGTCCTTTAGTTTAATCAAGACTAACATTGATGTTTGACAGCCTAAATTAACACAGAAACGACCTGCCCAAATGATCACCTAACAAAAACTCAACGATCCATTAGATATCCTAAATTCTTTTCAGCTTCTTTCTTTAGCGAAAAATCCACATTTAATGTCATCATCCAATTATAAGGTAATGTTATCGTCCAATTATGCTTCCAAAATAATGCTACTTATCCAAAATAAACAGATTTCGGAATTGACTGCCTACAATTATTATTTAACAAATCTGAGGGAATTTTAACAAAATCGCGAATCAAAATGATTTGAAATTAAGCTAAGGCGAAGTTAAATCGAGTGAAGAATAGATTAGTGCCTGTTTGTAATGGACTTCAATGGTATAAGTGAGAAGCATGGGGCTGATGTCGCCGGCGTCAGGACGAGAGACCTGAATGATTGTAGCCGAAGGCAATTCATCGAAAATTCGAGTTGATTCATGGCTACTATCCTGATGAAACGAGTAAAACGACGATAATGTTGATGGCTCCGGCTCCGATTGCATCTGCACGTACCGCGGTCCTCCTCCTCCTCCGCCGTCGCCCATCACCAACTGCTCCGTCGACGCCATTGGTTAAATATCGCAAAATCTTTTGTATGATTGGGGATCTAGAGAGAGAATTGAAGTGGGAAGGAGAATTGTTGTATTCTAGAGAGAATAGATAGAAGGTGAGAAACGGCATTGGTTTTTGATTCATTCAAGCTTCTTCTAAGAAGCAGTTGAAAGCAACAACGGGTCAATTTTCGTTTCTTTTATTTATTTATTTTTCTTTTTTGACTTTGGATAGTCTGAATTATATCCGGTTTGAGGAATTTATTACTGTTTTTTTTTAATTGGTAATGAACGATTTTATCATACAACAAGAATTAAGAGCTATTACAATGAGAGGTAAGTCTAGGTAACAAAGTGCATACAGTGTCTCTGTCTAGAACATGTGAAACAAAAGCGGGAGGGGATACATAAGTATGTAAAAAGCAAAAAAGTGCCCAAGTTACATCCATTCTTAGCTAATAGGTCTGCTACTCCATTAGCCTCTTTAAAGACGTGCTTCAAAGGTGGATCATTCGCCTTTCCCAATAGGTACCTGCAATCGTCAAGTAAATTTTGATAGAGACAGTTGTTAGATTTAAAAGGCTTATTAGTTCCAGACAATTAGTCACAAACTCACAATTACTATTGGGAGGAGGTTTTCCTTAATAGCTAATTTAACATCATGTAGCGGGGCCAGGATTTCCATGTATATGTTAGTAGCGTGTTCAATTATCATGTTAAAGCCCAAGGTCCACTGGCCCCTGCTATCCCTAAATACCCCTCCTACCCCTCTCACCCTTGGCAGGATCCATCTATATTAAGTTTATAGAAATTTGTGGCGGGGGGTTCCCATTTTACAAGGATCGTTTTCTTGGGAAGTTTTATACCTAGGTTTTTGCAATGTATAGGAATTCAACAGCTTTGCTAATGGGATGCTCTATGGACGGGGGGATTTGTTTCCTTGGAAGAGTATCCCATTCCTAAAGTTCCAGATATATCAAAGTAGGATAGGAAGTAGGACTGCCCAAGGAAGGTGACTATTAAAAGATTTCTTAGATGCAAGCTGTTTTTTAAGGCAATTAAACCAGGAGTCTTTATCCAAAGAGTTTCGAGGGAAGAGGTGGTCAGTTCTCGTTTGTGCTAGATGGATCTTGCGTAGTTGCAGCGGAAGAAGATGTGTTCAGAATCTTCTGTCTCCCTATTGCATATGCTACAGATGTCGTCATGAAATATTCCTCTTTAGGCTAGCATGTGTTTGGTGGGTTGCCTATTCCATATGACTGTCCATAGGAAGTATTTTAATTTGTTTATGGAATTAATTTTTCAGAGCTAGGAGTAGTCCTTGGTGTTTTCACTCCTATTGTCTGAGATTGCCTCATAAACGGCTTTGGTGGAGAAATAGTTGTGCTTTTTTGAGTCCCAAGCTAATGAATCCATTAAAGACAAGGATTGTTTAATGTATGTGCTCTTGATCTTGGAGACAATTTCTTGGGGGAATTCGAAGGATAGGTCTCTAAGGTCGAAGGTCCCATTTTTTATAATGCTGGCGAGTTTTAAGTTTTGATCCCTGGCAGGTAGGGGACCCTGAATATAGTCTCTCAGGGGTCCTAGCTGAGTTATCCACCTATCCTGCCAAACACTAATGGACATCCCATTACCTATAAGCCATTTGGAATTTGTATTACAAATTATAGAACCCTTCCTAATAACTTTCCAATCGTGGGAGCCTAGGTTTTACTTTTCCTATTGTCATATTTTCTAGATAGGTTTTTGACCCACAAAAGTCTCATTCTCTTTTTTATATCTCCAAGCTAATGCCGCATTAAAGGAGGAGTTTTTCCAGTGGGTGTTAGGGATGCCCAATCCTCCTTGTTTCTTTGGCATTGTGACTATGCTCCATCTAGCAAGGTGACATTTTTTTCTCTTCCGTGCTACCCCATAGGAAGTTTCTTTGGATAGAGTCGATTTTATTGAGGGTTGCTTTAGGAAGGTCATAAATCTGCATGACGTGATTGGGGATTGCGCTAAGGTTGCTTTGATAAGGGTTGATCTACCAGCCATATTTAGAAACTTAGTTTTCCAACCCTTTAGCCTAGTATTCATATGGTCTAAAATAAATTGGAAGTCTATTTTATTAGGGTTAGTATTAGGCATCGGGAATCCTAGGTATTTTCCGAAATTATTTGCATGTCTCATTGAGGAGCACTTGCTAACATGGTCTTTAATGTCTTCCGGGGTGTTCCTAGAGAATACAATTTTTGATTTCCCAAAATTAATGGTTTGACCTGAGGCCATACAGAATTTGTTGATAGTATCTATAATCGAGTTGTAGCTCCTTTGGTTAGCTTCAGCTAGTAGGATAAGGTCGTCTGCAAAGAATATGTAGGATAGTTCCGGAATTTTGGGAGCCATCTTTATAGGTGTTCATCTACAACGGTCCACTTCATGGTCAATCAATCTAGAAAGCATTTCCTTACATATGATAAATATATACGGGGATAGAGGGCCACCTTGCCTAGTACCCCTTGAGGGCTCGAAGAATTCAGTTTTTGAGCCATTGATTAAAATAGCCGTGGAGATGGTAGTAATGCAGGACATTATGATCTCAATAAGATCGGGAGGGAAGTTGAGAGAAATGAGAGAGAATCTAATAAACGACCATTCTATCTTATCGAAAGCTTTCTCTAGATCTATTTTAATCATCATTTTGATTTTTTTTTACCTTTAGTTCTTTTGAGGTGATCTAGCACCTCATCTATGATTATGGCATTGTCTGCAGCTCTTATTCCCTTGATAAAGCTAGTTTGGGTAGGGTGGATGAGGTTAGCTAGGAAAGGCTTAATATGATTAACAATTGTCTTAGTGACTGCCTTATAGGCCGTATTGCACAAGCTTATAGGTCTATATTGTCTTATTGTCTCGGCGTTTTGGCATTGGGAATAAGGCAGACGAAGGTACTATTCATGCTTTTAAGCATTCTTTTGGATTTGAATATATCCTGGCAGAAGTTTATAAGGTGTTTGCTCGTCTCCTTCCAATATTTCTGGTAAAAGAAAGGGTGGAGATCGTCTGGACCAGGGTATTTATAGGGTTTAAAAGAGTCCAGAGCCCCTCTTATTTCTCTATGGTGGGGATACTACTTAGGTATGGGTGGTCTTGGTCACTAATGTTTGTGATGTAGGTCATGTAGATATTGTTAAGAGTGGATTGCTTATGCTCCATAGAGTACATATCCATGTAGTAGTTAATAATAAGGTCTTTTATTAGATTTTGATCTTGGTACCAGTTTCCCGCTTCGTTTTTAAACAAAGGATTCTATTTTTCCTTCTTCTTTGCATAGTGGTGATATGGAAAAATTTGTGTTTGCGTCTCCGTCCTGGATCCACTGAACCCTAGATTTTAGTTTCCAGAATTCCTCCTCCTGCATGAGTACTAAGTTATACTCGTTTAGGAGCTCATTTTCAAGGTTTATGAGGAATTGGCTGTGAGGAAAATTCCGGGAATTCTGGTACCTTTTAATCTAGCTAGGATTTTGTTCTTTCTTTTGAAAATATTGCCAAAGATATTTTTGTTCCAGTCCATTACCTTAGAACAGAAATTATATATGGCTCTGGTTATATTTGGTTGGTCAGTCCATGAGCTTTCCACTTGGGTTTTGAAGGTAGGGTGGGATAACCACATGGACTCAGTTCTAAAAATATTGCTATTAGTGGGGAAATTTTTGAATAAGTCTAATTTTATTGGGCAATGGTCTGAGTGGGTTCTAGTTAGATGCTTGATGCTAGCTCCCTGAAACAGTTCTAACCATTTCGAGTTCGCGATGCATATATCAAGTCTTTCCATAATTATTTTTTTTACAATTCTTTCTTTTATTTGTCCAAGTAAACTTTGGACCCTTAAACCCTAGATCTATTAGGCCACAGTGGTTCATACAATCTAGGAAGTGAGAAATACGATTATAATTAACGTGCAGTCCTCCGAATTTTCCCGAGGCGCGAGTGACTTCATTAAAATCACCCGCCACTATCCATGGCCCTTTAAAGTTATTGGCCACAGTTTTAAGGTTTTGCCATAGGATTAGTCTTTCCTTTAGTAAATTACTAGCATAAACAATATGAAGTCCTTTACCATGGCGTGTATTTCTTGGTCAGTCCCTCCAATTTGATCCACTATGGTGTCTCCATTGTTCCACATGAGCACAATACCCCCAGAATTCCCATTGGCAGGCATTTGAATAAGGCTAGAATAACCAAAGTCATGCACTAAAACATGGTGATCTTCCAGCTTTGTTTCCAGTAGGGCTACAATGTTGGGTCTATGGTAGTCCAGCATTGCTCTAAAAGCTCTTCTAAATTCAGCGTCGCTTGCGCCTCTACAATTCCAAATTATCATATTCATGCTTGTGTTTCTCGTTGGTTCTCCTCTTTCACGGCTGCTGGTGGGGCTTAGGCCGTTCATCCGACTTTCCCTGTGAGTCCAATAGTGCGTGAACATTGTTGGCACTAGCACCACTGCATGTTGGTACAAGCTCGGCGGGTTCAACTTCCTAATGGAGATGGAGCACTTCCTCAAATCCACTGGGCAGCTTAAGATGAACCTTTTTTCTTTTCTTGCCTTGAATACCATTGTTTTTGGGTATCGTAGCACTCCGTGCTCCACTATTCTTTCGGTTGGTGTATCTTCTTCTTCTTCCCCCTCTTCCATCTGTGTTTGGTTCGTGTTCTGCTGGGGGGTGGTGTTGCTGCTTGGGGTGTAGTATCAAGAGGTTGTTGTTGTTGGGATATGGAGACTGAGTTGTATGTTGGTCTGTTTCCTGAGGTGGTACAGTTTGAAAGGTAGGGGTTGGAGTGGGGAGGTTGGTAGGGTTTGGGTAAAGTGGTAGGTTTAGATTGGCCTGGTTGTGTGTATTGTTGTAACGACCTGACCGGTCGTTTGTCTTTTTAGAACCCCGTTTCCCCAAATAAAACTCTTCGTGCTCGTTTTAACTAATTTACGACATGCAGGGATGGTTGGTTCGGGATTTAGAAGAAATTTGGACTGAAATATGCACATTTAACTCTTTAGGATTTTTTTTAAAAGGCTAAGTTTGACTTCGGTCAACATTTTGGGCAAACGGGCCCGGATTCGTGTTTTGACGGTTCCGGAGGATCCGCGGGAAAATATTGGACCTGGGCGTATGCCCGGAATCGAATTCCGAGGTCCCTAGCCCGAGTAATAAATTTTTATTAGAAATTGTTAATCTGAAATATTAAGGATTTAAAGAAACTAACTAATGATTGATTTCATGAGTATCGGGCTTGTATGTTGGTTCTGAAGCCCGATACAAGTCCGAAATATCATTTAAGACCTACCCGCAAAATTTGGCGTCAATCCGAGTAGTTTAAGGGCATTTTGGCCCGTTGGAGGAAAATTAAGAACTTGAAGTCCATAAGTTTGATCCATTAGGTTTTAGGGGGTGATTCCTAGATTTAGCGTTGTTTCGGGCGTTCCAAAGGTTCGAGTAGGTCCGTCCCGTGATTTAAGACTTGTCGGTTTGTTCGGGCGGGGCCCGGGAGCCCCGAGCGTCAAACGGACGAGGCTCGAGTGAAGTGGAAATTTTGAAAAAGGACTGAAGTTTGCTGCTTCTGTCATAACCGCACCTGCGGTTGTTGGACCGCAGGTGTGAGACCGCAGAAGCGGCCCAGAGCAGAGAGGCCAGGAACCACAGAAGCGCCTCCCAAGCCGCAAAAGCGGCTCTGCAGGTGCGCCCTTGAGACTGCAAAAACGGTCCCAGCTCTTTCGCCCCATTCCGCAGATGCGGTCCCTTTCTCGCAGATGCGGTCCCCTGACCGCAGATGCGGAAATCGCTGAACCAGTGAGGTTCATTAAAGACGGGTTCCAAACCCATTTTTGAAACTTTTCACTCCTCCATTGGCGATTTTTGAGCTCTTGAGAGAAAATCTTCGCCAAGCATCTTGAGGTAAGTTAGTGCTACCCATTTCTAGTTTATTACTTATGTTTTAGGTAGATTAAACACTAGTATTAAGGTGAAATCATGGGGTTAGAGTAAAAACCTAGGGTTTTAATAAAAGTTAGATTTAACCACGAAATTTTCTATGGAATAAATTAGAAATCGTATATTGTTGATCCTTAGGATGTAGAGAACAACTTCCTTCGAAAAATCTCGGAATCCGGGCACGTGGGCCTGGGGTCGGATTTTAGGAAACTTGTGTTAAGAGATGGGAAATTGCTTAAATAGCTAGAATTCGATCTTGTGAGTCTATATTGACTAGTTTTTACTTCGTTTAACTAGTTTGGGATCGTTCGGCTCCGAATTGAGGGCTTGGACTCGTTCTTTGAATTGGAAGTGCACTTTGGAGCGAGGTGAGTCTCCTTTCTAACCTTGTAAGAGGGAATTGTCCCCATAGGTATAATAATTGAATTAATTGTCATTATATGCGGGGGCTACGTACGTACTAGGTGACGAGAGTCCGTGCGTAGCGGCTATTGTGTTATGTTTGGGTAGTCTAGGACCCATAAGCATGCTCTACGTGATATTCTTGTAATTTGATGATAAATTCGGATTCGTATAAGCTATTTTGATTAAGGTAAATGAGACTGGTAAAGGAACCTTATCCTGTTTGGTCTTTTAAAAGAGAATATTGGGTATTCCTGTGAATAACTACTCCTCAAATATATATATTATTGTTTGCTTGTTGATGAGTTTATTTATATTTGACCGGGTCGCATGGATGATTCGCGAGCGGGGTAATAGATGCATCTATGGTTCGAGCCGTTCGACCCTCAGCAGTGCACAATTTATTTCTATGTTGGATCTGGGCCTACGTCCCACAGTGTTACTTGCATATGTTTTCCTTAGCGTTTCTCTGAGGACTAAATTCCATATTTGCTTGAAATATAGGTGATTATCCATGAAAATACTTGGGAAAGAACTGTTATGCCGTGATCTGTTAAATGCTATTAACTTGTGCTATCCATGCTATTTATTAAATTCTTCTCACATTATTTGACCCTAGTAAGTGTCAAGTCGACCTCTCGTCTCTACTTCTTCGAGATTAGACGGGATACTTACTGGGTACATAATTTTTATGTACTCATACTACGCTTCTGTACTTAATTGTACAGGGTCTGAGGTAGGTGTATCTGGCTATCAGTATGGTGCGTATATCTGAGCGGACTCGAGACTTCTACGGTGAGCTGCTTCTCTTCCATGTCGTTCAGCAGCCTGAAGAAGTCATTCTTATGTATTTTTTTTGCTGTCTATTCCGTTTCGGACAGTAGGATAGTATGATTATTTTTGTATATTCTACTAGTTGCCCACAGCTTGTGACACCAGGTCTTGGCATACACATTGGTAGACGGTATTATTTTCGGGGTTGTATGATTTTCGCTACTTTATTAATCGTTTCTAATTTTATTTCAACTTTAAGAATTTTCCCAACTATTTCGGAGTAAAAGTAAGAGAAGGTTTAGTTAGTATTTTCCGAGTTGCTTGCCCGTCAATGGTGTTGGGCGCCATCACGACCTACTGTGGAAATGGGTCGTGACAACATGGTATCAGAGCACTAGGTTCACGTAGGTCTCACAAGTCTTGGGCAAACCTAATAGAGTCTTGTAGATCGGTACAGAGACGTCTGTATTTATCTTCGAGTGGCTATAGGGTATTAGGAAGAACTACTCTTTACTCATTCCTATCGTGTAGTGGTTGGTATACTAAATTTCCCTCTTCTATTCTCTCACAGATGGTGAGTACGCACGGCTGATGTTCCAGACCCGGGCGGAGCTGCTCCCCCCGTTGCTCGAGGCCGAGGCAGAGGCTGGGAAAGGGCACCGGCCCGTGGTAGGGGACGAGGGCGTCCCAGAGTTATTCCAGTAGTACCCCCAGCAGATCCTGCGGGAGATCCTATTATCGAGGAGCAGGGCGAGGTGCCCGCAGCTGAGCCCACCCCGGCAGACTTTATGACAGCACCGGGATTTCAGGAGGTCATGGGCCGTATGCTTCGGTTCATGGATTCTATGACTCAGGCTGGTTTATTTCCAGCAGATCCAGCTACCTCACAGGCAGGAGGGGGAGCACAGACCCCTACTACTCAGGCTCCGGGACATGCGGCCGTAGTGTATCAGACTCCGGGTGCGCTACCCGCAGATGGGGGCCAGCCAGTTGCTGCAGTGGCGCCCTAGCTCAGACCAGCTGCGGACGGTGATCCGCAGAAGTTATTGGATAGATGGACCAGGCTTCACCTCCTATCTTCGGGGGTGAGCGACATGAGGATGCCCAGGATTTCATCGACAGGTGCAGGGACAGACTGCACAACATGAGGATACTGGAGTCACACGGAGTTGACTTCACTACTTTTCAGCTGGAAGGCAGGGCCCGTAGATGGTGGCAGTCCTATGTTCTTGGCAGGCCAGCAGTAACTCCTCTCCTCACTTGGGGTCAGTTCACACAGCTATTCTTGGACAAGTATATCCCACCCTCCGAGAGGGAGGAGCTGCGGTATCAGTTTGAGCATCTTGAGCAGGGTCAGATGTCCGTGACCGACTATGAGGCGAGGTTTTCTGAGTTGTCCCTCCATGCACTCATGATACTTCCCACAGATGCAGAGAGAGTGCGGAGGTTTGTTTCAGGGTTGCACCCCGGCATTCGAGCTAGCATGGCTCGAGAGGTAGAGATGGGTACTGAGTATCAGCTAGTAGTGGAGATTGCTTGCAGGATTGAGGGTTATCGCCAGAGGAGTAGAGAGCAGTTTCAGCAGGACAAGAGGGTTCGACTTTTTGGAGAGTTCAGAGGCGCCCCAGCCAGGGGTAGGGGAACACGGGAAGGCGTCAGTCCAGCAGGCCCCAGTATTCAGCACCACCACCTCCCCGAGGTGCTCCAGTGAGACCTTATTTCAATGCGATGCCGGAGGGTTCTTACCGCCCACCACCTAGTCAGGGTTCTTCCAGTGGGTATTCTGGTTATCAGGGTTCTCCAGTGCTTACTTCTGTGCCATGCAGAGAGTTCTTATCGCCCACCAGCCATTCAGGGTCCTTCTGGTGGATATTCGGGTCAACAGGCTCAGACTTCAGGGCAGCAGGCTATGGCGCCGAGGGGCTGCTACGAGTGTGGAGATCCGGGTCACATAAAGAGGACCCGCCCCAAACTTAGGGGCAAGGCATTACAGCAGGGTCAGCAGCCTGCGGTTTCAGCACCGGCTGCCCCGCCACCTAGAGGTGGAGGGCAGACTAGTAGGGGCCGTCCTAGAGGTGGAGGCCAGACAGGGAGAGGTCAGCCAGCTACTGAGCCCGGCAGAGGCCAGCCAGCCGGCGCACCGGCCAGATTCTATGCTCTTCCTGCCAGGCCAGATGCATCGGCCTCAGACGCCGTCATCACAGGTATTATTTCCGTCTGCGGTAGAGATGCCTCGGTATTATTTGACCCATGATCCACCTATTCATATGTATCATCTCTGTTTGCTCGTTTCCTGGTCATTCCTCCTGCACCTTTGGACATTCCTGTTCATATGTCACTCCCGTGGGTGATTCCGTGGTTATAAACCGGATCTACCGATCCTGTGTGGTTACCTTTTGTGGTTTTAAGACTAGAGCAGATCTCCTGTTGCTTGACATGATCGACTTTGAGGTCATCCTGGGCATGGATTGGTTGTCTCCATATCACGCCGTTCTAGATTGCCATGCCAAGACTGTTACTTTAGCGATGCCAGGATTGCCAGGGTTGGAGTGGAAGGGTTCCACAGTTGATACCACTAGCCGGGTTATCTCTTTCCTAAAGGCTCGACACATGGTCGAGAAGGGGTGTTTGGCGTACCTGGCTTATGTTTGGGACAGCACCGTAGAGTCTCCGACGATTGATTCAGTTCCAGTAGTTTGAGAGTTCGCCGATGTGTTTCCTTCTGATCTTCCTGCATGCCACCGGATCGTGATATTGATTTCTGTATTGATTTAGCTCCACGCACCCAGCCTATATCCATCCCACCGTACCGTATGGCTCCTAAGGAATTGAAGGAGTTGAAGGAGCAGCTTGAGGAGTTGTTAGCAAAAGGGTTTATTAGACCCAGTGTATCGCCTTGGGGTGCGCCAGTGTTATTTGTGAAGAAGAAGGATGAGACTATGCGGATGTGCATTGATTACCGCCAGTTGAACAAAGTCACCATCAAGAACAAGTGTCCATTGCCTCGTATCGATGACTTGTTCGACCAGTTGCAGGGTGCGAGGGTGTTCTCTAAGATAGACTTGAGGTCAGGGTACCATCAGCTGAAGATTTGGGACTCGGATGTTTCGAAGATTGCATTCCGGACTGCATATGGCCATTATGAGTTTTTGGTAATGTTCTTTGGCTTGACTAACGCCCCAGCAGCATTTATGGATTTGATGAACAGGATGTTCAGGCCTTATATTGATTCCTTCATCATCGTCTTCATTGACGACATCTTGATATATTCACGTAGCCTGGGGAGCACGAGCAGCATCTAGAGTAGTACTCCAGACCTTGCGAGAGCGGAAACTATATGCTAAGTTCTCCAAGTGTGAGTTTTGGCTAGAGTCGGTGGCATTCTTGGGGCATATTGTGTCAGGAGAGGGTATTAAGGTAGATCCCAAGAAGATTGAGGCAGTTCAGAGTTGGCCACGCCCTACTTCAGTGACCGAGATCAGGAGTTTCCTAGGGTTGGCAGGTTATTACAGGCGATTCGTGCAGGGCTTTTCATC
>NW_017670415.1:464116-512380 GCF_001879085.1 Nicotiana attenuata
AATTGAGGGCTTGGACTCGTTCTTTGAATTGGAAGTGCACTTTGGAGCGAGGTGAGTCTCCTTTCTAACCTTGTAAGAGGGAATTGTCCCCATAGGTATAATAATTGAATTAATTGTCATTATATGCGGGGGCTACGTACGTACTAGGTGACGAGAGTCCGTGCGTAGCGGCTATTATGTTACGTTTGGGCAGTCTAGGACCCATAAGCATGCTCTACGTGATATTCTTGTAATTTGATGATAAATTCGGATTGGTATAAGCTATTTTGATTAATGTAAATGAGACTAGTAAAGGAACCTTATCCTGTTTGGTCTTTTAAAAGAGAACATTGGGTAGTCCTGTGAATAACTACTCCTCAAATATATATATATATATATATATATATATATATATATATATATATATATATATATATATATATTATTGTTTGCTTGTTGATGAGTTTATTTATATTTGACCGCGTCGCATGGATGATTCGCGAGCGGGGTAATAGATGCATCTATGGTTCGAGCCGTTTGACCCTCGNACGGTGTTACTTGCATATGTTTTCCTTAGCGTTTCTCTGAGGACTAAATTCCATATTTGCTTGAAATATAGGTGATTATCCATGAAAATACTTGGGAAAGAATTGGTATGCCATGATCTGTTAAATGCTATTAACTTGTGCTATCCATGCTATTTATAAAATTCTTCTCACATTATTTGACCCTAGTAAGTGTCAAGTCGACCTCTCATCTCTACTTCTTCGAGATTAGACGGGATACTTACTGGGTACATATTGTTTATGTACTCGTACTACACTTCTGTACCTAATTGTACAGGGTCTGAGGCAGGTGTATCTGCTATCTGTCTGGTGCGTATATCTGAGCGGACTCAAAACTTCTACGGTGAGCTGCTTCTCTTCCATGCCGTTCAGCAGCCTGAAGAAGTCATTCTTATGTATTTTTTTGTTGTCTATTCCGTTTCGGACAGTAGGATAGTATGATTATTTTTGTATATTCTATTAGTTGCCCACAGCTTGTGACACCAGGTCTTGGCACACACATTGGTAGACGGTATTATTTTCGGGGTTTGTATGATTTTCGCTACTTTATTAATCATTTCTGATTTTATTTCAACTGAAAGAATTTTCCCAACTATTTCGGAGTAAAAGTAAGAGAAGGTTTAGTTAGTATTTTCCGCATTAGCTTGCCTGGCAATGGTGTTGGGCGCCATCACGGCCTACTATGGAAATGGGTCGTGACAGTTGTGCTGAGGCCATGCTTGAAGGCTCCATGGTGATGGATGAGAGCTTGAGTTCAGAGGCATAGGGTGCGGGTAAGGGTGGAGATGGTGGAAGTGCATCCATGGTTGAACCATTACATTGCTTAGGCCCAGTTGGAGGCCCTCCGCTACTATCTGGGCTAGGTAGCTTGGGTCTCCTATTTGGACTATTATGTCTCTCCCCTCCAGTTGTAGACTTATGTTCAAGGCTTGGCCCATCAACCCCCATTCCAGCCAAGATTGGGGTGCATAGTCTGCTTAAATGGGCCTCATGGTGAAGAGCACAGGAGTTTGGGGTTGGTTTGCATTTTATGGTCGTGTCCACACATACCTTCGAGACCTGGATACCTCCTGTAACGACCCGACCGGTCGTTTTGAGTACTAGCGCTCCGTTCAGCAGTCGGAGGCCATGAACAGCTTCATTTCAGGTATTATGACTTGTACGCGTGGTCGGAATTGAATTTCGGGAAGTCCAGAGTTGATTTGGGAAAAGAATTCTTATTTCGGAAGCTTAAAGTTGGGAGAATGAACTAAGATTGGAATTTTGGGTAAACGACCTCGGAATCAGGATCTGAAGGTTCCAGCAGGTTCGTATGATGATTTCGGACTTGGGCGTATGCCCGGTTCGGGTTTTGGATAACCCGGGAGCATTTTGGCGCCTATTGTGGAAGTTAGCATTTTAGAAGGAATTTCAAAAGTTTGGTTTGAAGTGCATTTCAGAGTTATCGATGCTCGTTTGGAATTTCGAGACTGGGAGTAGTTTCGTATGGTGATTCTGGAGTTGGGGGCGCGATCGGAAGTGAATTCGGAGGTCCGTAGGTCATTTTGAAGCCATTTGGCTAAAGATAGAAATTTGAAGGTTTTTGAGAAGTTTGACCGAATGTTGATTTTTTTGATATCGGGGTCGGAATCCGATTCCAAAAGTTGGAGTAGGTCCGCAATGTCAAATGTGACTTGTGTGCAAAATTTGAAGTCAATCGGACGTGATTTGATAGGTTTAAACATTGGAAATAGAAGTTGGAAAGTTCAAAGTTCATAAAGCTTGAATCGGGGTGTAATTCATGGTTTTAGCATTGTTTGTTATGATTTGAGGCCTCGAGCAAGTCCGTAATGTGTTTTGGGACTGGTTGGTATGATTGGTTGGGGTCCCGGGGGCCTCGGGTGGATTCCGGGTGGCTAACGGATCGAATCCGAAGTTTGAAGAAGTGCTGAGGCAGCTGGTATCTGGTATTTCCGCTTCTGCGGAAATGGGACCGCAGAAGTGGCCCCGCAGAAGCGAAGAAGAAGCCGCAGAAGCGGACGAGGGCGAGGGCAGCNATGGACCTTTGAAAGGTTATTGGCTTAGTTTGATATGATCAGGATCGACTTGAGGTCGGTGGATGGGTGTAAATGTGAATTTGGGCTCTATGTTAGGCCAGTTGTGTTCATTTCAGTAATGCGCTCCTTATGGGGTAGTCAGGGTGTTATTTCGTTGTCAGATATTCCATGTATTGATGCATTGCGCCGTGAGAGTTGCGAGACGGCTTGAGAAATTTCTTATGTGTTAAAGATCCGTGCAGAGATAATGTACTATGAACAGGATGGCTCTCGAGATTTAGTCTGTATATCGCACCCTAGTTGCGCTTGAGCTTTGTAGCTTATGACGCTATATGTTCCCCCAGGGATGGTATTATGCACTTAGCGTGCTTATGACCGATATTTGGTATGTTGTTGTAATGAGCAAATTTAGCTCGATGTATATCTCCTTATGTGAGTTCTACGTTTGGATCGGTTGGCACGCCGCCATGGATATGTTGTTTGGATCGGGTTGCGCGCCGCAACAGCGTAATGTTCAGTATAGTTTCCCATATCTGTTTATTGTGTTATGTTTCCTATTTTCTAAGGGAAGTACGTATTAGTGCGGGAGTTAGATAATTCTCTTCAGAGTTCATTTTTCTTTTTGTATCGCATTTTAAAATGGCAGCCTATTGGCACATTGTGGTATCACATGAGACTTTTGATTATGTCCGGGGTGGCTTATGGCATGAGGAGTTAGTACTAGGTGAGGTGAGCCCATTGGAATCAGGATTAGTGCAATCTGACTATATAGAGTATGTTAAGGAGCAAGATCTCCACTTGTTTCAGAATATGGCAATGTTTCTTGCCAGAAGTATAGACTCAATGATTGATTAACTCGGCAGTGATTATGAATTTCTTCACATCTCTTCCGTTGTGGCAGTGTTGTAAGAGTGGGAGTAAGACCTGTGTATGTTATGGGGTGCAATGGGAGCACCAGATTCGTGGAATTTCGACTAAGTTGAACAGAAAATGTTATCGTGATCCAGTGAGTAAAATGAGGGAAAGTGCGAATTCAGCAAAGATATGCAGTCATGTTTGGGTACAGCATGTAGTGATCGATTTTGTGATTGTATGTTGGAAGCAGGTCGGGCATAGAATTCCGGATGTTGGGATTGGGCCCTAAGGCTTATTTGCTTTAATAAAAAGGGATAATCTTCAAAATTTGATCGAGCTGATGTGCTCAACTAAGCTGTGGTAGCACGGGAAGGTGCACAAGGTGTTAAACAATGATTTCAGACTACTCCAGCATAGTTCTCAGCACGTTCGAGGACGAACGTTTGTTTAAGTGGGAGAGAATGTAACGACCCGACCGGTCGTTTTGAGCCCTAGCACGTCATTCAGCAGTCTGAGGCCATGAGCAGCTTCATTTCAGGAATTGTGACTGGTTCGCGTGGTCGGAATTAAGTTCTGGGAAGTTCAGAGTTGATTTAGAAAGAGAATTCTCATTTGAGAAGCTTAAAGTTGAATGAATGAACTAGGGTTGGAATTTTGAGTAAACAACCTCGGAATCAGGATCTGAAGGTTCCAGTAGGTTCGTATGATGATTTTAGACTTGGGCGTATGCCCGGTTCGGGTTTTGGATAACCCGGGAGTGTTTTGGCGCCTGTTGTGGAGGTTAGCATTTTAGAAGGAATTTCAAAAGTTGGTTCGAAGTGCATTCAGAGTTATCGATGTCCGTTTGGAATTCCGAGACTGTGAATAGCTACGTATGGTGATTCTGGAGTTGGGGGCGCGATCGGAAGTGAATTCGGAGGTCCGTAGGACATTTTGAAGCCATTTGGCTAAAGATAGAAATTTGAAGGTTTTTGGGAAGTTTGACTGGAGGTTGACTTTTTGATATCAGGGTCGGAATCCAATTCCGAAAGTTGGAGTAGGTCCGTAATGTCAAATATGACTTGTGTGCAAAATTTGAAGTCAATCGGACGTGATTTGATAGGTTTAAACATCGCAAGTAGAAGTTGGAAGTTCTAAAGTTCATAAAGCTTGGATTGGGGGTCGATTGATGATTTTAGCGTTGTTTGATGTGATTTGAGACCCCGAGCAAGTCCGTAATGTGTTTTGGGATTGGTTGGTATGATTGGTTGGGGTCCCAGGGGCCTCGGGTAGATTCCGGGTGGCTAACAGATCAAATTTGGAAGTTGAAGAATAGCTGAAGGGATCTGGTATCTGGTATTTCCGCTTCTGCGGAAATAGGACCGCAGAAGCGGCCCCGCAGAAGCGAAGAAGAAGCCGCAGAAACGGACGAGGGCGAGGGCAGCCAGGACCGCAGAAGCGGCCCTTGATCCGCTGATGCGGAACCACAGAAGCGGTAGGCTGACCGCAGAAGCGGAAGGCCTGGAGTGGATGGGAGCCGCAGAAGCGGCAAGCGGTCCGCAGAAGCGGGACCGCCGAAGCGGACAGGGTTCCGCTGAAGCGAAAATGCTGGGCAGTAGGCATGTTTTAAAATCGTGATTGGGAGTTCATTTCTCTCATTTTTCATGGCTTGGGGCGATTTTGGAGAGCTTCAAGGAGGGGATTTTCGTCATCAATGTCAAGGTAAGTTATCCCCGTCACTTTTGTGTTAAATATATCAATTATGTATGGATTTAAGTATGAAAATTAGTCTAAATTTGGGGTTTTGGTTGAAAACCTAGGAAACTAGAAATCTTGGATTTTGATTACGATTTTGAGTATGGAATTAGGAGAAAATTATATATTTGAGTTCCTAAGGTCATGGGTAACCTTTTTCTTCGAGAAATTTCGGAATCCGGGCAGGTAGGCCCGAGGGTATTTTGGTCATTTCACTAAGCGGAGTTGGGAATCTATATAATTTGAATTTCTAACAAGTATTTGAGCATGTTCTCATTAGTTTGTCGTGAATTGGCTAGTTTTGGTGCATTGTGCGTCGGTTCAAGCCTTCGGAAGAATGTAGAATGCCGGTTATGAGTCTTCGAAGCGAGGTGAGTCTCCTTTCTAATCTTGTGAGGGGAAATTTACCCCATAGGTGAAGTAATTGATTATGTGCTCCTATTTGTGGGGGCTACGTACGCACGAGGTGACGAGAGTCCGTGCGTGGCTACTATTATGTTATTGTCCGGGTAGTTAGGACCCAAAAACATGTTGCACGTGGATTAATTGTGAACCCATTGGTAGCTCGAATTGTTTAACTTACATCGAATTAGTAGGTTAATTTCTAAAAGGATTAAACTTCATTTCTTGAATTGTTAAAGGAGAATTGGTTTTATTTGAATAAATATTCCCCGATAAGTTCTTATTTGACTGATTGAGCATGTATTTTATGTGTGCCTGCGTAGCATGGATGATCCGCGAGCAGGATATGTGTTTATTTATGGAACGGGCCGAATGCCTCGGTAAGAATAGATGCATCTATGGTTCGTGCCGTTCGACCCTCGACAGTGCACAATTTACATTTCTGTTGGAGCGGACCGTCGACCTCGACATGATTTGCGCGTGTTTATCTGTTACTTGAAAATTGTAAACGTGGAATTGGCCCTACGTGGCTTGATATAAACTGATAAGATAATAAAGAACAAACTTTAGAATCCCTGGATTTATTGTTGAAGGTGTTTACCTGTTTTTCTGGCTTCACAATCAGAACTTCTATACAAATCCATGATTTTCCTCGCACTTATAGAATATTGCTAATTGACCTCTAGTGAGTGTCGGAGTTGGCCATCTCGTCTCTACCCCTTCGGGATTAGGCGGGATACTCACTGAGTACACGTTCATTACGTACTCATACTACACTTCTGTGCATTTTTGTTGCACAGGTATATATACCTCTAGCAGCCTATTGGGCGTAACAGCGCGGACGACTCTGGGACTAGGTGAGCTGCATTGTTCGAGACGACCCGCAGCCAGTGTAGTTCCTTTCAGCATTTTATTATTTATTCCCTGTCCACTGTATTTCGGACAGATGTTGTATTTTACTTTCCTTATCGATAGTTGCTCATGTACTTGTGACACCGGGTTTCTGGGATGGATTTCAACGGATTTGTACTAATTGTTGTTATTTAAATTTGAATTCAAGTAGTGAACTTTTATTTATGAAAATGGAAGGAAAAACCTTAGATTTTCAAAAGTATTAAAAGAGGAACTAATTGATAATCTAGTGGGCTGGCCTGACAGAGGTGTCCGGCGCCACCACGACCCTTAGTGGATTTTGGGTCGTGACACCTCCTGTTGTGGTTGTTGGGTGGGAGTCTTGGCATTGTACATTTTTTCTTTATTATGAATTGTGTCTTGTAGGGGAAGGGAGTTAAGAACATTGTTAGTATATAATAGCAAGGTATCCGTACCTAATATGTTTGGATCATTGACCTTGGTAACCGTTTCCTTCGTCATGGTTTTCAAATTGTTTTGTTCATTAATGGGATGAAGACTAATTGATAAGGTGTGAGGATGATTTGTACTATAGTTGATTTCTTTGTGGCTACTAGGTTTTTGGGTTGGGGTAGTGGTCTATTTTTGTGGGCTAATTTTGTCTTGCATTAATGAGGAATATTGATTGGATATGGGAAAGGAGGGATCTATGTCCATAATTTGTACCTTTGTGTCTTCTCCTGCCGTCACACTTGATGATAGGTGTATTAGGTCTTTTGTTTGGGAGGTATTAATGCCCAAGGGTTCTTGTGAGTAAAAGCTAGGATTTATGAGGTATGTTTCCTTTTTTAGGTTGTTCATGTTTTGGTCCAATGTGGAAAGGTTTGGGGTGTGGGTACTATTTTGGTGTTGAAGACCTACACTAATGCCCAGATCAACTTTTCATGGAGCTCAGTTATTTTGTAGGCTTTTGGTCGAGAGGTACTGTCTTTTGGGGTTAGGGTAGTAACCGCTGGATTTGAAATGGGTTCTTTCCTAAAGCCCCTATGGTTCCTTGGTTGGGTTTGGGGTGGTGTCTAGGTTTGTTTTAGTCCGTTGCACCAGATTGGTATTAGGGGTTCCGATAGATGCATTCTTAGGTTCTTGTAGGTTCCTGCTAGGGTTAGGGTTGGGAGGGTAATTGGGCGGTTTTTGTTGTTTTCCTTTGGTGTGACACTATGGTCCATTGGTCAATTTGGTGTGTGATGCTTTCCACTTGGTTTTGTTCTTGACTGCCCGTTTCCCTTTGGTCAATTGCTTTAGGGTTTTGATATGGGCAGTAGTTTTGGCCATGGCCAAGCCTTCCACAGTTTGTACAAAGTAAGTTGAAACCTTCATATATTTTGGATGGGTTTGCCAACAACAATGTAGGTTTTGAGCGGTTTTTCTATGTGTACTAAAATGCAAAGACGAGCATATTTTCCTCGCATCGCAGATTTTGTGCAAGCATCTATTCGTATTAGTTGTCCTAGTTTTTCTCCAATTTTTTGTAATATATCGTAGTCATAGAATTCGGTAGGTAGCTCCAGGAGTCTTGCCCAAATAGCTGAGTATGTCAGCGCAACTTTCGATGCTACAAATCTGGGCTCCCATTTCCTTACCGTGAGGAATTGGATCCCAATGAACCATGGGCCCTCATGTAAAGCTTTGCGATAGTTTTCTTCCTTTGTAAATTTTATCAAGTATACATCCTAGGTCAATAAGAGATAGTGTCTCGGTTGGTTTCCATATCGCATGTAATTTCTTTTGGAAAAATTGGTACCCAACTCTTCTACCAAACATTTTAATAGTGAGGGCGTTGGTCCAATTTTTATAGAGTCGTTCCTTATCCGATGGTGATTGGGATGAAGAGGTCGGGGTCTGGGTAGTTGTTAATCTTATCTTCAGGTTCATAAAGATCCATGTTTCGTTGAACTATGATTTGGCTTCCATCCTGGTCACAGATTCTATTCGATTTTAGGGTGTCTGAGAAGGACATCTTCTTTGTATTACTGGTGTTAGGGTCGTTTTCCCCGTTTGAGTATTCGCTTGGGTGCTGATCTGTACATATTTCTATGTCCGTTATGGGTTTGGTTGGGGCGGAATTGGCTAATCATTCCATTGAAGGAATAGGAGTTGTTTCTGCTTCTGGTGGATGAATGGTAGTTCTAGTTTGGCTTGGCTTGGTAGGGTTGTAAGTGTTCATTTGGAGAAGGTTTCCAAGGTTGAAGAAAACCCTAGGGAGATGATTTAGAGATGTGTTTATCTTAGAGAGAGGGAAGAGCTTCTCACTCTAACCCATCTTCCCACGAAATTAGTTGATTTACTATTGGTTAATCAAGAAAGATTGATGATTAATCATCAACAATAATTAATTAGTTAATTAAGGTGCCAACTATTACGTACTGCCAAGTGCAAAGACAACTTGTTGTAGTGCTCTATTCATCAGCCAGATAGATTTTACTCTATTTGTTTATAAAGCTTAGCTTGCCTAAAAATAAATTTGTTTAAAGCAAATACAGTCAAACCTATCTTTAACTGCCTCGTTTGTTCCGAAATGTTTTGAATGTTATAGCGAATTGCTGTTATAGAGAACATAAATTATAACATAACACGAAAATTGGTTCTGGAAAAGTTTCGCTTTTATAGTGAAATGTTGTTATATAGGGATGCTGTTACAGAGAGATATGACTGTAATCATCTCTCATGAAAGGGACATAAATTGTAATTCGGTCTACTGTTTCACAAAGCTTGAATGCCAATAATTTTGTATCAGATTGCAAGAAACCTTATTTCCTGTGAGAATTCATTATTCACGAACTGAAAAACTAACGAAAAAGAGTAACGTGTAAGCTTTTAAAAATTTAAATTTTGGAATGAGGATGAAGACAAATTAAACTTCAATAAGGAAAACAAGTTCAACGTCTAAATGTTTCGCCTAAGTGGGTTATTTATAAAAGGTGACGCAAAGAGGTAAAAATATAACATTGTTAGGAATTAGAAAACGACATTTGCACTGCCAAAAAAAACTTGAAATTGCTCATTGTAGAACTCCATAATTACAAAATTAATGGTACCACAGAATAATTATGATTTCTCATATACAACAAAATGAGAGTTGAAGCGTAACTAATTGATATATATATATATATATATATATATATATATATATATATATATATAGAGTCACTAACACAATAACATCTTAGAGGTAAAGCCGGCCTCAAATTATTTAAGAAGATAAAAGTCATGTCCAAAAAGTTCGCCCTTAATAGTGAATGCAATAACCTCCATGAGGAGAAAAGAGCATAATTCAAATTCGAAAACTCCATCCATAAGAAAGTATTGTGTTCGACCCTGAGTACCGAAATGGGTTCTTTACAAGAAAGAATTACTTGTACAAGGAAAAATTTACAAGCTCACAGAATGTAAATGCAAGATATTGTACATGAGGCAACTAAAGCACATACCCAAGATGTACACACTGATAGTGATATGAGGAAGACCAATTATTGTAGTTGCCATCAAATATTCAAATCAAACTTCCATGCCATGTCCCGTAAGAATCAAATGGTTCAACTGGTCAAACTACTAATCCAAATAGGAGGGCCAAAATGATGAATGTATGAAAAAATCTGAACTTATTTGAGAGAAAATTGGCCATAGAAATTTGACAGAAAAAATCTCAAGATACAAATCCGCAAGCATATTATGTTGCAAAACTTTCTAGTCAAAAAAACTTTTGAAGTCTCTTCGTCGCTCAGTTTACTTCTTTTATTTGTTACCACCCCTGAAAGTAACCAAATATCACGTTCCAGCTTATTGCAAAGGAATAAAGACTAATGACCTGTTTGGCCATAGATTTTGCCAAAATATATTTGGGTTTTTTTGGCAATCACATGTTTGGCCATATTTAATCTACATTTCAGCAAATTCCCAAAACCCAAAACCCAAAACCCAAATCCCAAAATCAGTTCAAGAGCTGATTTTGGCCCAAAATATCACTATTACATTTTTTAAAATTGCCCCAAACTTTTGTACTCTGTAAAGAGCCCACCATTAATTATTTTGTAACAATATTGTTTCGTCTTCTCGGTCATCTGATAGTGTATTATGTAGTTCATTATAAAAATAATAATTTTGTACCAAATTTATCTATGTTCAGGAATACGGTTTGAGATAATATAATGAATGTTATTGATAAATGTACTGTTGTGCATTTGTGATAGTTTTTAGAACTTGTGGGTATAAGTCATATTTCATGGTTTTTCAAAAAAAAATTGAAATATGTTTTGAAAAGTTATGTCCAAACACATTTTCATCTTCAAATCAAACTTCACCCAAATCATATTTTTCAAAAACAAATTTGAGAATCTATGGCCAAACGCTAGCTAACGACTCATCACTTACTTAGCAGGTTGAGTTGCAGGTGTGGGGAAATGACACCGGAAAATAACGATAATAATATTGCAATAATATTATTTGTGAGCCAAAATACACCAACTAGCTTGAGTCGTGCTAGGCACTGTCCAAAAGAAACTATAGCAATGTGAAATATTTCCCCAGGATTAGACAAGCCCATCTCTATTTATTTAGAGGATACAAGAATCTGCAAAATTAATAATAAATCCAGCAAGTTGGAAGAGAAAGAGCAACTAATATCTTATGCCAATTAAAATATTATAGAAGAAGAAATTAGGAGGAGAAGGACGTATAGGAGGGAAAGAAGATAGAAGAATTTATTCTTTTGCTAATGATTAGCTTTTCTTGGTGTTTGATGATTGAAGAATGATGGCCTAATCATGGCTATATATAGGCCTAAGGAAAGCTTCTACACAAGACAAGTGTTTTACTTACTTGTTAAATTTCCTTCATGCAAGATGACAACACATCCCATGCAAAATGTGTAACGACCCGACCGGTCGTTTTGAGCTTTTGTACCTTGATCGCCAGTTCTCGGGCATGACTTGCCCCGTGTTATGCATTATGACTAATGTAGATCGTTGGTTTTGGATTTCAGGAAGAATTGGAATGAATTTGAAAGAACAGTTTCGGTTGAACGCTTTGAATTCAAAGGTTTGACCGAGAGTTGACTTATCTGTATATGAGCTCGGATCGGAGTTTTTACGATTTAGTTAGCTTCGTTAGATGATTTGTGACTTAGGAGTGTGATCGGAAGTGATTTTGGAGGTCCGGTGTAGAATTAGGCTTGAATTGGCGAAGTTAGTATTTTGGCGAATTCCGGTTGATAGGTGAGATTCTGTAGCTTCGTTAGGTGATTTGGGATGTGCGTGCAAAATTTCAGGTCATTCGGAGGTGTTTTGGTCGGATTTTTGATCAAATGCGTATTTCGGAAGTTTTAAAAGAAATTAGGCTTGAATCCGATGTAATTTGATGGTTTTGGTGTTGTTTGTGGTGTTTTGATGATTGGAGCAAGTTTGAATGATGTTTTAGGATGGGTTGGCACTTTTGGTTGAGGTCCCGGGGGCCTCGGGGTAATTTCGGATGGCCATCGGGGTGAATTTTGGACTTGTGGCATTTCTGAAGTTGCTGGTATTTTGTATTTCCGCATCTGCGGAAAACGGGCTGCAGATGTGGTTCCGCAGATGCGGTGATGGGGTCGCAGGTGCGAGTTTCCTTAAGGAGTTGCCTTTCCGCAGATGCGAGCTTGGAGCCGCATCTGCGATGCCGCAGATGCGGCGTGTGGACCGCAGAAGCGGATAAGGGCCATTGGGTGTTCCGCAAAAGCGGGCAGGTGTCCGCAGAAGCGGATTTACATCGCAAAAGCGGTCCTGAGCGCAATAGTATATTTCCGCAGAAGCGGAGGAAATACCGCAGAAGCGGTAACCGCATATGCGGTACAGTGATTGCAGATGCGAAAAGGGCTGGACAGAAAGGGTTTTAAAGGTTCATTTTGTTCCGCGAGCTAAGGCATTTTCCCACCATTTTGAGCAAACTTAAGAGCTTTTGGACGGGAATTGAAGGTGATTTCGACTGGGTATGATTGGAGGTGAGTTCTATGACCTAAATACATGATTTAATGGTAGAATTAACATAGAAATTTATGGAAATTCATCAAAAAGGGGGAAAATCTAGGGCTTGGAATTTGATATTTCAAAGTGGGATTTGATGGGTCATTTGGGCTTGGATTTGGGAGTTTTGGTATGTATAGACTCGTGGCGAGATAAGGAATCCGATGATGTTAAATTTTCTGATTTTTGAGAAGTGGGCCCGGGGCTCGGGTTTTGCAAATTTCGTGAATTTCGATATTTTTCGAGTCTTTTCGATTAGGTTATGTTACCTTAGCCTATTGTAACGTATTCGTTGTGGTTTTGATCAGATTCGACGCGCGAGGAAGTCGATTTGCGAGGCAAGGGCATAGCGAGCTAGGATTTTGGCCGGCTTGAGGTGAGTAATGATTGTAAATGATATCCTGAGGGTTTGAAACCCCGGATTTGCACACCGTAGTGCTATATTGAGGTGACTTGCACGCCGGATAGCGAGCGTGAAGTAGAGCACCGTTGGGGATTGTGACTTGGTCCGTCCCGATTGATGATTTTACCGCGTATTTGACTGAAACTTATTTGTTATTATCATGATTTGGGCTGATTGCCATATTTGGGCTTCGTGCCAACTATTTGAACCCTTCGGGGATTTTATCACTGTTTCCTCACTGTTTTGATGTATTATTTGAACTTAGTCCTGTTGATATTTACAGTTTTACAAACTTAGCCATTTTTACTCAGATTTGAAACTTAAATGATATTTTTAAATGATATTTTGGGCTGAGAACTACTGTTTTACAAATGCCCGAGGGGCTTGTGATGATTTTCGGACTGAGTGAGGCCGAGGGCCATATGTGAGGATATGCTGAGTGATATGAGGCGAGGGCCTGAGATACTTTATGTGCCACGAGGTGGCTTGAGTGACATGAGGAGGCTTTCAGGCCTTATGAGTGATGTGAGGAGGCTTTCAGGCCTTATGAGTGATGTGAGGAGGCTTTCAGGCCTTATGACTGATGTGAGGAGGCTTTCAGGCCTCGTGTGTGATGTGAGAAGGCTTTCAGGCCTTATTTTATATGCCACAAGGTGGCTTGATATTGCGCTTGGGCCGTAAGGGGCCCCTCCCGGAGTCTGCACACCCCCAGTGAGCGCCGTCGATGATATATGGATCGGGCTGCACGCCGCAGCGAGTTGTGGATCGGGCTGCACGCCGCAGCAGTTACTATATGATACTATTCTGAGAGTGATATGAGAGAGAGAGCCCGAGGGGCTGAGAGTGTTTCTGAGAGTGAGCCCGAGGGGCTGGTACTATTTTGAGATGTTGCCCGAGGGGCGAACTTTTATGTGCTCATCTTGCATGTTTACTTGCCTTTTTACCTATTATACTGTGATATTTGTGCCCGAGGGGCGGTTTTTCTGTGCTTATCGGCACTAACTGTTTTGAAATCATTTCGTAACTGTTGGAAAGATCATTTTATAAAGAGATTTAAACTGAGCCAAGAGATTTCCAAAGATTTCACAGCTTCACTGTTTTTCTCAAAGGATTGTACCCTGCTTCTATACAACATGTTGGCTGCTTTACGTGATTTCTTACTGCTCAGTTGTTATTACCTTTATTACTCACTGAGTTGGAATACTCACTTTACTCCCTACACCTCGTGTGCAGATGCAGGTATCTATTCACCCGATAGCGGGTTTTGGGCCGATCAGAGGCAGAGTTATATGAGTTAAGGAGGTGACTGTCAGCGTTCGTAGCACCATGTCTCTCTCTTGTGTTCATTATTCCGGTTTTGTACATTTTAGACCCTGTAGTGGATTTACATTCTGATAGATGCTCGTGACTTGTGACACCCCAGTTAGGGCTGTGTTGGGTTGGCTTTCCGCTGATTAATACTATTAAGTCATATTTACGCTGTTTATTTATGTTTAACTATTTTTGAAAAAGACGAGTGGGTTAGTTGGCTGGCCTCGTCTTCACGAGAGGCGTCATCACGACCAGTGCGGGGTTTGGGTCGTGACAAGTTGGTATCAGAGCCTAGGTTACTAGGTCTCACGAGTCATGAGCAGGTTTAGTAGAGTCTCGCGGATCGGTACGGAGACGTCTGCATTTATCCTCGAGAGGCTACAGAACCTTTAGGAAACTTCACATTCTTGAATTCTTATCGTGCGTCCTTGATTCAGCTTGAAAGGAAACTCTTGAAATTCCTTCCACGCGTTTGTATGCGCGCATGAGCGCTCAGTATTAGATGTGCCTTGATGGCTTGTGATTCCCCGATCAAGGGGCGAGATGTGATCTCTATGAGTTTGATGTTGGGCCAGTCTGAAGGACTTGGGGCCAGATCTTTGCCTATGGCTTGAGCACTGATGTGCTGATTGTGTGAGTAAGTGTTTTGAACTTATATGTTCGGTAGTGTCCCTATTAGTGGAAGTGATGGTTGAATAGCTATGTGATGAGTATGTTAGTACTGCGGGATGTATCTATATAACTTGGAAGTGACGAGGAAGGCCTGCGGGATGATAAATGAACTATTAAGTGTATGATTCCATTGTGATTGGATGTGTAGCTCCGAGTTATGGGCGCGTGAAGAATCTTTTCGTGTCTCCTAAATGGGAGTGAAGTAAATGTCATGTTGCGGTATGAGTTCAGACTCAGGAAGACGAAGTGGCTGTGTAATGTGTATGACGGTGGAAGGTATACGGAAATGTTATATTGAGGCGAAGCAGGTGGGTTATTCCCTGCGGAGTGTTCCGAAGTGGTGTGATCCTTATGTGTATATTAGAAGATCTCATGTGTAATGGAAGGGTACGGGTTGAAGTTTGAGATTTCGGATTGCTTAAGAGAGTGGGCTTAACTGTTGCGGGGATGAATGCGAGATTTGCAGAAGATTTACAGTACTGGATGACCTGTGTTTTCACAACTCATAAATGATTTGAGTATAATCTCACTATGGTATTGTGGCATCAATAAAGTAAAAGTGTTATGAGATATTGAGTGTATCTTGATCTATGGCTTCGAGCCAAGTGGGGGAGTCTGCTGTGAGCAGTCGACTGCACGGTTAGGTGCTATGTTGGTTCCAGTTTGGGGCGTGCGAGTGAGTTAGCTATGGCTAGAGTAAAGGAAAATTTCGACAAAGGTTATACTATGCTTCATAGGGTATGAGAATCGCGGAATGTCTAGAGTGTTATTGGTGAAGAATGGTCGGTGCATAGAGCAGGAAGTTGCTGGGTTGTCTTGGGATGAGGATTTCATTTTTTTGCGGTGTCAGAGTGCCAATGAGGCACAGGTGGTTCGGTTCGTTAGGTAAGATAAATTGTGGTTTGAATAAAAGTGAATGACTTTCGAGAATGGTTCTAATGTGTTCAAGATTCTGCAGGAAACAATCGGGTATCTCAAGGATTGTGTATGTAGTTAGAGACTGTGTTTTCATTGGAAAAAAGGTCAAGACTTATGGTATTTTTATGTTAATTATGGGATCCTATGTATCGGTATCTGGAAGGTAAAGGTAACGAATTCAGATTCGCAGGAAGTTCTTCAGAGTAAAGTATTCTGGAATGTGGTGTTTCTGGGGATATTGAAAGAGTATTCAGCGGCTTATGGGTTTTAGACAGTGTGGTCTTGTGCTTGGTCTTGGGTAATGAGCCTGGGTTGAGAGGTTGTGGTACTACAGCAAGAGGGGATATCAAGTTGAAAATGAATCAGAAGGAAATCTAGATAGATGAAGTAGCTTGATGGTAGACCGAATCGGTATGGAAAGGATATGATTAATTCTTTGTGTGTACTCGAGGTAATGAGTTCGTACAAGTATTTTGCAGCAAAGCTCTTGAGTTCTGACAGCTTGCTTAGCTTGGTCTGGTTAGAAGGATTCAGTCTTGGTAGTTTAGCTTGTGCAAATGGATTGGGAGAGAGTTCTTGTTGGGTTTTACCGTGGTTTAGAGATGTATATTTTCTATGGGCATGCGGAGCATGGGATGTGTAATGATTTTTCTTCCAAATGGGATCAGTGGAAGTTCTTAGCTAGATGAGTTACAGTTCAGTTCTGAAAAGAAGTTCATAAAATTCTTAGGCAACGGGTAGACTCAGGTAATTAAGGAAATGGTACTGCTAATTGGAAGTGATTTGACGGGAGTATATGTTTCAGAGAAAGGGTAATGTCATTAAACTGATGATACTTCGGTAGTATTGCGGCACTTTCTTGTTGGGTCGACTGGATTCGGGTTGCTTGGTGGGATAGGGAAATCTTAGAGTAAATGATTGGGTATTAAAGGTGTGGCATAGGTTCGGACGGCGAAATTGGGATCGGATATGGTGATTCATGTGCTGTGTGGATGTAGAGATGGAAGTTCTCATAATAAGGCTATGATGGGGTATGTTAGATCCGGATGTGATGTTGGGGTTTAGACTGGTTGTCTCCGTGTTGGGTTATTCAGGACTATTACGCTATGGGCTATGCCGGAATGCCACGGGTTGAGTGGCGAGGTGTGTCGGAGTATATCCTGGTAGAGTGGTTTTAATTTCGAAGACCCAGCAGACGGCTGGGAAGGATTGTCTTTCTTACTTGGGCTCTTGTGATGAGTGTCAGCGCTGAGGCTCCTTATATTGATTCAGTTCCGGTATTGAGGGAACAACTTCGGGATCGGGATTTCCTTAATAAGGAGTTCTTTGGTAGGCCAATGTGGATGGTGTTCTAACTTGAGTCGGCTCGGTTGGCTCCGAATTGCATTGTGAGGAATAGGATGATTTGATCGTTATTGAGCTTGTTAGTGATATGGGGAGATCTATGAGTTGCTTTTCTGTGTTGTGAGACGTTATGATTTGTTGGTTATGGGCACATATGGTGCGGTTCTATTGGGGTTCATAGTGGAAGTCGAGCAGGGAGAATAATTGGGTATCGCTCAGTGAATGACGTACCGATTGCGTTTTATCGGGTTTGCGTGGTGTGTGTTATTTGTTTCACCGTGGGTGTAATGATCTGCTTTGGTTCCAGACATCAAATTTCGCGTGGCTGTCAATTTTGAGCATAGTGACTTGAGGTGTTCCATGTGTAGCAGTGTTTGGATAGGATCGCGCATTGTAGCGAGGCTACGTGGAGATATGACCTTTCGGGGTAGATTCATGTGTTCTATTTCTATGAGGTGAGACGGGGTCTCAACCTTGAGTTTTGATGGTACTGATGAGCTTGAGGTACAACTCTTTCGTTTGGGGGTCATTTTCATGATTTGAGTATGTTCAGATCGTTTCTTATCGGTGCGCGAATTATGCGAGTTGTGGCTTAGGCTTGCATTGATGTGTCATGTCACCAGAGTGGTGCATTGGATTCGAGGTGATCGTTGGGGTCATTAATAAATACGAACGGATTTGATTTCAACTTGTTGGAAGGATAATATCGAGGTTCGGCTCAGAAATCTGCTGTGGTATTAGCCAAAAAAAAGGAAGTGACTTCATGAATGGTTGACCTGAGAAATGGTTATGATTTGTTGCGTGTTTCCTTTATCATTGGCAGTATGTGAAAGTGTTGGAATGAGACTTTAGTTGATAAGAGGTTTCCTATCGATATTCGGTTGTTATGTGCAGCTACTGTGAATAGAAGTTATCGTTTCGAGTGTTTGAGTTATGTGGTATATCATGTAATTGCACTTGAGGTTACAGGTATGGGTTATTACAGCTGGTTCGGGATTATTCAGAGTATAGATGTGAGGTTCTAACCTTGTGTGTGATTTCAGAAAGTGAAATGTGGTTCTACGACTTATGGGCTAGACTGGATTGTGTGATTTTAGTTAAAATGTGTTATCGGACCTATATGAGATAGGGTGACGTGGGATCACCCTCGGGTATATGCATGGTAAGGTTATTCAGCGATTGGTTGGCTTTTAGAACAGCTCTGGGTACGTTCGAGGACGAACGTGTGTTTAAGTGGGGGAGGATGTAACGACCCGACCGGTCGTTTTGAGCTTTTGCACCTTGATTGCCAGTTCTCGGGCATGACTTGCCCCGTGTTATGCATTATGACTAATGTAGATCGTTGGTTTTGGATTTCAGGAAGAATTGGAATGAATTTGAAAGAACAGTTTCCGTTGAAAGCTTTGAATTGAAAGGTTTGACCGAGAGTTGACTTATCTGTATATGAGCTCAGATCGGAGTTTTCACGATTTGGTTAGCTTCGTTAGATGATTTGTGACTTAGGAGTGTGATCGGAAGTGATTTTGGAGTTCCGGTGTAGAATTAGGCTTGAATTGGTGAAGTTAGTATTTTGGCGAATTCCGGTTGATAGGTGAAATTTTGATCCGAGGGTCGGAATGGAATTCCGAGAGTTTCTGTAGCTTCGTTAGGTGATTTGGGATGTGTGTGCAAAATTTCAGGTCATTCGGAAGTGTTTTGGTCGGATTTTTGATCAAATGCGTATTTCGAAAGTTTTAGAAGAACTTAGGCTTGAATCCGATGTAATTTGATGGTTTTGGTGTTGTTTGTGGTGTTTTGATGATTGGAGCAAGTTTGAATGATGTTTTAGGATGGGTTGACACTTTTGGTTGAGGTCCCGGGGGCCTCGGTGTGATTTCGGATGGCCATCGGGGTGAATTTTGGACTTGTGGCATTTCTGAAGTTGCCGGTATCTGGTATTTCCGCATATGCGGAAAAGGGGCCGCAGATGCGGTTCCGCAGATGCGGTGATGGGGTCGCAGGTGCGAGTTTCCTTAAGGAGTTGCCTTTCCGCAGATGCGAGCTTGGAGCCGCATCTGCGATGCCGCAGATGCGGCGTGTGGACCGCAAAAGCGGATA
Source organism: Nicotiana attenuata (assembly GCF_001879085.1). Classification (NCBI taxonomy): domain Eukaryota; kingdom Viridiplantae; phylum Streptophyta; class Magnoliopsida; order Solanales; family Solanaceae; genus Nicotiana; species Nicotiana attenuata. Next base: position 483,336 of record NW_017670415.1, read on the forward strand.
AGGGCCATTGGGTGTTCCGCAAAAGCGGGCAGGTGTCCGCAGAAGCGGATTTAGACCGCAAAAGCGGTCCTGAGCGCAATAGTATATTTCCGCAGAAGCGGTAACCGCAATATGCAGTACAGTGATTGCAGATGCGAAAAGGGCTGGACAGAAAGGGTTTTAAAGGTTCATTTTGTTCCGCGAGCTAAGGCATTTTTCCACCATTTTTGAGCAAACTTAAGAGCTTTTCGACGGGAATTGAAGGTGATTTCGACTGGGTGTGATTGGAGGTGAGTTTTATGACCTAAATACATGATTTAATGGTAGAATTAACATAGAAATTTATGGAAATTCATCAAAAAGGGGGAAAAGCTAGGGCTTGGAATTTGATATTTCAAAGTGGGATTTGATGGGTCATTTGGGCTCGGATTTGGGAGTTTTGGTATGGATAGACTCGTGGCGAGATAACGAATCCGATGATGTTAAATTTTCTGATTTTCGAGAAGTGGGCCTGGGGCTCGGATTTTGCAAATTTCGTGAATTTCGATATCTTTCGAGTCTTTTCGATTGGGTTATGTTCCCTTAGCCTATTGTAACGTATTCGTTGTGGTTTTGATCAAATTCGACGCGCGAGGAGGTCGATTTGCGAGGCAAGGGCATAACGAGCTAGGATTTTGGCCGGCTTGAGGTGAGTAATGATTGTAAATGATATCTTGAGGGTTTGAAACCCCGGATTTGCACACCGTAGTGCTATATTGAGGTGACTTGCACGCCGGATAGCGAGCGTGGGGTAGAGCACCGTTGGGGATTGTGACTTGGTCCGTCCCGATTGATGATTTTACCGCGTATTTGACTGAAACTTATTTGTTATTATCATGATTTGGGCTGATTGCCATATTTGGGCTTCGTGCCAATTATTTGAACCCTTCGGGGATTTTATCACTGTTTCCTCACTGTTTTGACGTATTATTTGAACTCAGTCCTGTTGATATTTACAGTTTTACAAACTCAGCCAATTTTACTCAGATTTAAAACTTAAATGATATTTTGGGTTGAGAACTACTGTTTTACAAATGCCCGAGGGGCTTGTGATGATTTTCGGACTGAGTGAGGCCGAGGGCCATATGTGAGGATATGCTGAGTGATATGAGGCCGAGGGCTTGAGATACTTTATATGCCACGAGGTGGCTTGAGTGACGTGAGGAGGCTTTCAGGTCTTATGAGTGATGTGAGGAGGCTTTCAAGCCTTATGAGTGATGTGAGGAGGCTTTCAGGCCTTGTGAGTGATGTGAGGAGGCTTTCAGGCCTTATGACTGATGTGAGGAGGCTTTCAGGCATCGTGTGTGATGTGAGAAGGCTTTCAGGCCTTATTTTATATGCCACGAGGTGGCTTGATATTGCGCTTGGGCCGTAAGGGGCCCCTCCCGGAGTCTGCACACCCCAGTGAGCGCCGTCGACGATATATGGATCGGGCTGCACGCCGTAGCGAGTTGTGGATCGGGCTGCACGCCGCAACGGTTACTATATGATACTGTTCTGAGAGTGATCTGAGAGAGAGAGCCCGAGGGGCTGAGAGTGTTTCTAAAAGTGAGCCCGAGGGGCTGGTACTGTTTTGAGATATTGCCCGAGGGGCAAACTTTTATGTGCTCATCTTGCATATTTACTTGCCTTTTTACCTGTTATACTGTGATATTTGTGCCCGAGGGGCGGTTTTTCTGTGCTTATCGGCACTAACTGTTTTGAAATCATTTCGTAACTGTTGGAAAGATCATTTTAATAAGAAATTTAAACTGAGCCAAGAGATTTCCAAAGATTTCACAGCTTCACTGTTTTTCTCAAAGGATTGTACTCTGCTTCTATACAACATGTTGGCTGCTTTACGTGATTTCTTACTGCTCAGTTGTTATTTACCTTTATTACTCACTTAGTTGGAGTACTCACTTTACTCTCTGCACCTCGTGTGCAGATGCAGGTATCTATTCACCCGGTAGCGGGTTTCGGGCCGATCAGAGGCAGAGTTATATGAGTTAAGGAGGTGACTGTCATCGTTCGCAGCACCATGTCTCTCTCTTTTGTTCATTTTTCCGGTTTTGTACATTTTAGACCCTGTAGTGGATTTACATTCTGATAGATGCTCGTGACTTGTGACACCCCGGTTAGGGCTGTGTTGGGTTGGCTTTCCGCTGATTAATACTATTAAGTCATATTTACGCTATTTATTTATGTTTAACTATTTTTGAAAAAAACGAGTGGGTTAGTTGGCTGGCCTCGTCTTCACGAGAGGCGCCATCACGACCAGTGCGGGGTTTGGATCGTGACAAAATGACACTTGGCTTAGCAAGGCCAATTGTCAAGCAATTTTTTAAAAGAATGCCACATGTAAAAACTCTTGCCATGTAACAATTATATAAGAGTATTTGGCCACAAGGCTTCTTGCAAAAGCCACTTGAAAATAGATAGGACACTTGTAAAATAAAAAGACACATGGCTGTTTTAAAATTTTGAAAATACTCCCACAGTCCCCACATATTTTCAAAATTTTGAGGATAAGAATAAAGGAATGGAAGAATTGACCTGCTGGATTTACATGGTCCAAATGTAATAGGTTTGGTGTCTTCTTGACTATGAATCAAACTTAGACCAATAATATTTAACTTACAGAATTACTGGTGAAACTTAATATTTTTATGAACCAATAATTCTTATTGTAAGTCAGAGATTTTATCAATCACATTTTGACCCCCGATAATTTTGCTGTTCAACGCGGTTTTGCGCCCAATAGGCCATGCGCGTGCCTGGTTATTCATGAGAGCTCTAAAGATTAGGCCAAAATCTCATAGGAGCGGCCCACTCCACTCTCATGTAGGTGAATTCATCAAGTGTATACTGCTTTTAAATACACCATCCATAACGACTATGAATTTCATTAACAGTTATAACTTAGCCTCTCAATTAGTAGCAGTCAAGCACTCTCTTTTAGTGCATCAGTGCCAATATCGACTCTTTATTACCCATATGAACCTACTTCATGGGATCTCCAATCACATAGGTTAGGTATTATCTCTATTGACACCATGTCGGCCTTAACTCCATCTCTTTTGAGGTTTGAAGAATTAATTTTCTTCCTACTGGTTTAGTCAGAGGATCGGCCAAATTAATTTCTGACTTCACATAATCAATCGAAATTATTCCATCTCTCAGCAGTTGCTTTATGACATCATGTCTTAATTTTATGCGTCTACTTTTACAATTATAAGATTTATTCTTTGCTATTAGCTATTGCCTCTTGGCAATCACAATGTATAGACACAGGAGGCAATACATCCTTTATTAAAGGGATATTAGCTAAGAAGTTTCTTAGCCACTCAGCCTCAGAACCAGCTATCTCCAGAGCTACAAACTCCGATTCCATAGTCGATTTAGCAATGATCGTCTGTTTACCTGATTTCCACGATATTGCTCCACCACCAAGGGTGAATACATAACCACTAGTGGATTTTGTCTCATCTGAATGAGAGATCCAGTTTGCATCACTGTACCCTTCTAAAGTAGAAGAAAATCCACTATATAGGATACCATAATTCATGGTTCCTCTCAAATATTTCATTAGTCTAGCTAATGCAGACCAATGCTCGTTGTTGGGATTATGAGTATATCTACTCAGTCTACACACAATATAGGCTATATCAGGCATTGTAAAATTCATTAAATGCAACAGACTCCCAATATTCTGCGCATATTTAGACTGAGTAACTGGGTCACCATTATTCTTTTTCAACTCAGAGTTAGCATCAAAAGTAGTGCTCACAGATGTGACATTAAAATATTGTCACGACCCCAGTTCACCCTCCATGAACATGTCGTGATGGCACCTAGTTCCTAAAACTAGGTAAGCCTATCAATGCGGAAATAACAACTTAACTTGTGAAATGGTTGAATAAAGCTAAACATATTAAAATAATAACTGCATATAAGGCCGCTCGGTCGATACAACTCAAAAGAAATGCGGAAGTCTACAACTAAATCCCAAAACCCGGAAACTCACGGGAACCACAGGCTAACAGAAACAAAGTACGCTGCTCTAACTCCAGAATATCTAAACAACTGAGAGAAAAATGAATAAACTAAATACTAAAGCTGGAACAGAATAGAGACTCCTGGTCTGCAGACGCGGCAGATATACCTCGAAGTCTCCGTGTATCTCCTCGCCTCAAGGATAGCGCGCCTGAGAAGAGGTACCTGGATCTGCACATGAAAAACATGCGCAGGAAGGGCATGAGTACACCACAGCGGTACTGAGTAAGTGCCAAGCCTAACCTCGGTCGGGTAGTGACGAGGAAGGTCAGGGCCCTACTGAGATAAATAAATAATAAACGACAAGATAAAGAAACAGTATAATGATAGTCTACAGCAAGAATCTAAACAGGATAATAAGGATACAGTAACAGAAAAACAGAAATAAGGCAATCGCAAGGAGATACCGCTCACAACAAGGAAGATAACCGGGGATCTCTTAGTATCCCGAGGATCTCTTGGTATCTTCACCATATACACTAGGGATCTCATGGTAACCTCAATAGTACGCCAGGGATGTCTTGGTATCCCGAGGATCTCTTGGTATCCTCAATATATATATATATATATATATATATATATATATGTGTGTGTGTGTGTGTGTGTGTGTGTGTGTGTGCCAGGGATCTCTTGGTATCCCGAGGATCTCTTGGTATCCTCAATAATATGCCAGGGATCTCTTATTATCCCGAGGATCTCTTGGTATCCTCAATAATATGCCAGGGATCTCTTGGTATCCCGAGGATCTCTTGGTATCCTCAATATATATAAATGTGTTAGGGATCTCTTGGTATCCCGCACCTCAGTCCAGATCGTAAACACGTACAGGGGATCTCCCGGGATGCCGTCCCGTAGTCCCAAATTTAAACACACAATAACAGCACAAGAGTATCGGAATAAATGCTCAACTCATAACAAGTAACAGTAAATTCTAGCCCTACATACTTCACGAAATACAAACAAAGCAAATTTAAGCAAGTAGGCAGGTAAGTCGACAAAACATGCCTTCTAAACTAACACAGGCTATAATTGCAAGTAAAATAAAGCAAATAAGAAAGTAACTCAGTCTAAATATTTAAAGTAAAGCCGGATTTTCAACAATTAGCTCAAGTACGTGCTCGTCACCTCACGTACAAGGCATTCAATTACCAAATATCATATCCTAAGGGGAAGGTCCCCCACACAAGGTTAGACAAGCCACTTACCTCGAACCGGCTCAATATCAACTAGAAACCATGCCCTTGCCACGAGTATCCGACTCCAAATGGCCTAAATCTATTTAATTCAATTACACATTGTAAATAACATCGCAAACAACTGGTTTTGCTACTTAATTCAAAGCTACGACATGAAATTAGGTGAAATGACCAAAATGCCCTTCAGGCCAATGCCTCGAAATTGAATAATTTTCATATTTTCAGAACCCTCGTACTCTCACAAGTCTAACCATATAAAAATCTCCCAAATCAGAGGTCAAATGCTCACCCAAAACTCAATGGTATAGCCTATGAAGTTTTACCCAATTTCTTCCAAATTTTGATCCCAAATTCGAATTTTAATGATGGATTTAACTACAAAATGATGAACTATAACTAGAAGGGATTAAAGAAACGTTATCCAATAGTCTTCTCTTCAAAACCCTCTGAAAATCGCCCTTACCCGAGCTCAATTTGGTTTTTCTAACTTATGAAATCAAACCCTCGAATTTTCTATATCTGCTCAGGGAATTCCGCTTCTGCGGACAAGGGACCGCATCTGCTGTCCCGCTTATGCGGAACAAATGCCGCTTCTGCGGCTATTAACTAAAGTCCAGGGGTTCCGCTTCTGCGGTCTTAAACCGCACCTGCGGTGGCCTCTTCTGCGAAATACTTACCGCTTCTGCGGTTTCTCACAAATGACCCAGGGCCACATCTGCGATAGAAGTCTCGCAGGTGCGCAACCGCATCTGCGGTTAAATCTTCCGCACCTGCGGAAAGCTGAGGGAGCCTAAATTCCGCTCCAGCGATGGGATGGCCGCTTATGCGGCTCCGCTTCTGCGGTTCCCTAGCCGCAGAAGCGAAAATACCAGAAGAGAGAAAAACCAGCTGCTGCAACACTTCAAAAATTCTTCCGTTAACCACCCGAAATCATCCCGAGGCCCCCGGGACCTCAACCAAAAGCACCAACAACACCTAATACCTCATTCAAACTTGTACCAATCCTTAAACCACCCTAAACAACGTCGGAAACTCGATTAATTCGAGGATTTGAGCCTAAGAACTTCAAATTCCATCAAAATACATTTTCGATCAAAAACCCAACCAAAACACGTCCGAATGACCTGAAATTTTGCACACACATCCCAAATGACACGACGGAGCTACTGCAACTTCCGGAATTCCATTCCGACCCTCGAATCAAAAATTCACTATCGGACCGGAACTTCAAAAATTCAACCTTCGGCGTTTCAAGCCTAAAAGAGCTACGGACTTCCAAAATACATTCCGAACATGCTCCCAACCCCGAAATCACCTAAGGGAGCTAACGGAACCATCGGATTTCCATTCCGAGGTCGTCTTCACACTGTTCCGACTATGGACCACTTATCAACACTTAAGCTCTCATTTAGGGACTAAGTGCCCTAAAACTCTCCGAAACCCAACACCGAACGTTCCGGCAAACCAAAATAGCAGAAATGAACTTAGGGGAAGCAGTTAATAGGGGATCGGGGCGTTAATTCTTAAGACGACCGGCCGGGTCGTCACATCCTCCTACACTTTAACATTCGTTCGTCCTCGAACGAGCATAGACAACATACCTGAAGTAGTAAAAAGGTGAGGGTACTGGCTCCGCATATCCCCGCTCGGTCTCCCAAGTCGCCTCCTCAGCCGGCTGACCCCGCCACTGAACCTTCACTGAAGCAATGTTCTTTGACCTAAACTTTCTGATCTCTCTGTCCAATATAGCCACTGGCTCCTCAACATAGGATAGATCCTTGTCCAACTGGACTGAACTGAAATCCAACACGTGAGACGGATCACCGTGATACCTCCGGAGCATCGAAATACCGGATGAACTCCGGCTAAACTGGGAGGCAAGGCAAGCTCATAGGCAACCTCCCCAACTCGCCTCAAGATCTCAAAAGGGCCAAGAAACCTCGGACTCAACTTTCCTTTCTTCCCAAACCTCATGACGCCTTTCATAGGCGAAACCCGAAGCAGAACCCGCTCACCAACCATATATGAAACATCACGAACCTTCCAGTCCACGTAACTCTTTTGTCTGGACTGGGCTGTACGGAGTCTATCCTGAATCATCTTAACCTTCTCCAACGCATCCTGAACCAACTCTGTGCCCAATAGCCTGGCCTCACCCGGCTCAAACCAACCCACCGGAGATCTACACCTCCTACCCTATAAAGCCTCATACGACGCCATCTGAAATGCTGGACTGATAACTGTTGTTGTAAGCAAACTCCGCCAATGGCAAGAAATGATCCCAAGACCCTCCAAACTCAATCACACACGCACTGAGCATATCCTCAAGAATCTAAATAGTGCGCTCGGACTGTCCGTACGTCTGGGGGTGAAATGCTGTGCTCAACTCTACCCGAGTGCCTAACTCCTGCTGCACGGCTCTCCAAAACCGCGATGTAAGCGGGGTACCTCTGTCTGAAATAATAGAAACTGGAATACCATGCAGACGGACAATCTCCCGGATATAAATCTCCGCCAACTGCTCTGATGAATAAGTGGTACACACAGGAATGAAATGAGAGGACTTGGTCAGCCGATTCACAATGAACAAATGGCATCAAATTTCTCCAAGGCCTGTGGGAGTCCCGATACAAAGTCCAAGGTGATGCGCTCCCATTTCCACTCCGAAATCTCTATCTGCTGAAGCAACCCACCCGGGCGCTGGTGGTCATACTTTACCTGCTGGCAATTGAGGCACCTAGACACATAACCAACTATATCTTTCTTCATCTGCCTCCACCAATAGTGATGCCTCAAGTCCTGATACATCTTTGCGGCACCCAGATGGATGGAATACCGCGAACTATGGGCCTCTGCTAGAATCAACTCTCGAAGACCATCAACATTGGGCACACAAATCCGGACCTGCATCCTCAATACCCCGTCATCTCCAATGGTCACATCTCTGGCATCACCACGCTGAACCTTGTCCTGAAGGACAAGCAAATGAGGCTCCTCATACTGCTGCTCCCTGATACGATCAAATAAGGAGGACCGGGAAACTACACAAGCTAGAACCCGACTGGGCTCCGAAAGATCCAATCTCACAAACTGGCTGGCTAAGGCCTGAACATCCATCGCCATCGGCCTCTCTGAAGCTGGTAAATATGCCAAACTCCCCAAACTCTCCGCCCGGCGACTCAAGGCATCCGCCACTACATTTGCCTTGCCCGGGTGATACAGGATAGTGATGTCATAATCCTTCAGCAACTCGAACCACCTCCTCTGATGCATATTAAGATCCTTTTGCTTGAGTAAGTGCTGCAAGCTCCGGTGGTCAGTATAGATCTCACAAGACACACCGCATAAATGATGACGCCATATCTTCAAGGCATGAAAAATAGCAGCTAACTCAAGGTCGTGGACATGGAAATTCTTCTCATATATCTTCAACTGTCTGGACGCGTAGGCAATCACCCTACCGTCCCGCATCAATACCGCTCCGAGGCTAACCCGCGAGGCGTCACAATAACTGTATAGGACCCCGAACCAGTAGGCAATATCAAAATTGGGGCTATAGTCAAAGCTGTCTTGAGCTTCTGAAAGCTCGCCTAACACTCCTCTGTCCACTGAAATGGGGCACCCTTCTGGGTCAATTTAGTCATAGGGGCCACAATCGATGAAAATCCCTCCATAAAAAGACGGTAGTAGCCCGCCAAACCAAGGAACTGCGAATCTCTGCCGCTGAGGACGGCCTGGGCCAACTCTGCACGGCCTCTATCTTCCTCGGATCCACCCGAATGCCTTCACTCGAAACCACGTGGCCTAAGAATGCCACAGAACTCAACCAAAACTCACATTTTGAGAACTTTGCATATAACTTCTTCTCCTTCAAGGTCCGAAACACGGTCCTCAGGTGCTGCTCATGATCTTCCCGACTCCGGGAATATACCAGAATATCATCAATAAAAACAATGACGAACGAGTCAAGATATGGTCTGAACACGCTGTGCATCAAATGCATGAAAGCTGCTGGGATTGGTCAGCCCAAATGACATAACAAGGAACTCGTAATGACCATACCGAGTCCTGAAGGCAGTCTTCGGGATATATGGCTCCCGAATTCTTCAACTGATGGTACCCTGAGCGCAAGTCAATCTTAGAAAACACCTGTGCGCCCTGAAGCTGGTCAAACAGATCATCAATACGAGGCGAAGGATAACGGTTCTTCACTGTAACCTTGTTCAACTGACGATAATCAATACACATACGCGTAGAACCATCCTTCTTCTTCACAAACAAGACAGGAGCACCCCACGGTGAAACACTGGGCCGAATAAAACCCTTACCAAGCAATTCCGGTAACTGATTCCTTCAACTCCTTCAACTCAGGAGAACGCCATACGATACGGAGGNNNAAGTGCTGCAAACTCCGATGGTCAGTATAGATCTCACAATGCACCCCGTACAAATAATGACGCCAGATCTTCAAGGCATGAACAATGGCAGCTAACTCAAGGTCGTGGACTGGGTAATTCTTTTCATGTACCTTCAACTGCTGGACGCGAGGCAATCATCCTACCGTCCTGCATCAACACCGCTCCAAGGCCAACTCTCGAGGCGTCACAATAGATAGTATAAGAACCCGAACCGGTAGGCAACATCAAGATTGGGGCTGTAGTCAAAGCTGTCTTGAGCTTCTGAAAGCTCGCCTCACACTCCTCTGTCCACTGAAATGGGGCACCCTTCTGGGTCAATCTAGTCATAGGGGCCGCAATCGATGAAAATCCCTCCACGAAGCGACGGTAGCAGTCCGCCAAACCAAGGAAACTGTGAATCTCTATAGCTGAGGACGGCCTGGGCCAACTCTGTACTGCCTCTATCTTCCTCGGATCCACCCGAATACCCTCACCCGAAACCACGTGGCCTAAGAATGCCACAGAACTCAGCCAAAACTCACATTTTGAGAACTTTGCATTTAACTTCTTCTCTTTCAAGGTCTGAAGCACGGTCCTCAGGTGCTGCTCATGATCTTCCCGACTCCGGGAATACACCAGAATATCATCAATAAAAGCAATGATGAACGAGTCAAGATATGGTCTCAACACACTGTGCATCAAATGCATGAAAGCTGCTGGGGCATTGGTCAACCCAAATGACATAACAAGGAACTCGTAATGACCATACCGAGTCCTGAAGGCAGTCTTCGGGATATCTGGCTCCCGAATTCTTCAACTGATGGTACCCTGAGCGCAAGTCAATCTTAGAAAACACCTGTGCGCCCTGAAGCTGGTCAAACAGATCATCAATACGAGGCAAAGGATAACGGTTCTTCGCTGTAACCTTGTTCAACTGACGATAATCAATACACATACGCATAGAACCATCCTTCTTCTTCACAAACAAGACAGGAGCACCCCACGGTGAAACACTGGGCCGAATAAAACCCTTACTAAGCAATTCTTGTAACTGATCCTTCAACTCCTTCAACTCGGGAGGAGCCGTACGATACGGAGGAATGGAAATGGGCTGAGTGCCCGACAACAGATCAATGCCAAAAATCAATGTCTCTATCGGGCGGCATGCCCGGAAGATCAGCTGGAAACACATCAAGATAATCCCGTACCACTGGAACTGAATCAACAAAAGGGGTATCAACACTGACATCTCTCACATAAGCTAAATACGCGGAACCCCCTCTTCTCAACCATACACTGAGCTTTAATAAAGAGATAACTCTATTGGGAGTGTGATCTAAAGTACCACTCTACTCAATACGCGGAATACCTGGCATAGCCAGCGTCACGGTCTTGGCGTGACAATCAAGAATAGCAAAATGGGGCGACAACCAGTCCATGCCCAAAATAATATCAAAATCAACCTTACTGAGTAACAATAAATGCGCTCTGGTCTCAAAACGACGAATAGTAATCAACATGACCGATAAACACAGTCCACAACAAGAGAATACCCCACTGGAGTAGAAACATAAACAGGGAAACTCAAGGAAATTCTGAGGTACACCCAAATGCGGAGCAAAATAAGAAGACACATAAAAATAAGTGGAGCCTAGATCGAATAGAACCAATACACCTCTATAACAAACCATGACAATACCTGTGGTGATAGAATCGGAGGCAACAGCCTTGGCACGGGTAGGTGGGGTAGCAACTGGGGCTGTAACCATGGCCTGGGAACTCTACGGGGCACGCTGTGGCCGAGAAGTCTGTGAAGATGCACCCCTACCAAGTCTGGGGCAGTCCCTAACCATGTGGCGTATGTCACCACACTCAAAGTAACCTCGCGGCCGACGTGGGGGTGGAAACTATGCAGTACGGGTACTCCGAGACCCCTGAACACCTGAAACTCTGTGTGAAATTTGCGATGCAAACTGAGCTGGCTGACCCACAAAACCTCTACCATGCCGTACTCTTCCTCCAAAATAAGGACCAGTGGGTCTCTCCAATCTACGAGGTCTACTCACTCCTCTATACTCTCCCTCCTGACCTCGTCTGTCCACTCTCTCCTGGACACACCTGTCCCCTATTCGGTGAGAGGTCCTCACCACCCGCTTAACTGGGACCACAGGCTGTGTCGCCATGACACCTGGAACTTGACCAATGGAAGCTTGCTGCTCTGGAGTGGGGGAGGCGGGAGTCTGGGTCCCTCCCCCGATCTGTGAAGTAGTCGGTATAACCTGAATCAATCCCGCCTGAATCAACATACCAAACATGCTCAGGAACTGCGCCAAAGTCTCCTGAAGAGCTGGAGTAGTAGTAGCCGTGGGCATGTCGGGTGCCTGAACTCCGGCTGGGTCTGCTGGTGGTACCTCGGCGGCAGCTCGCGCAGGTGCCCTGGCTGCACCGCGCGCGTCCTCGGCCTCTACCCCGGCCCCGGCCTCTGACGGCTGCAGTAGGGGGCGCGGGTGTCTGATCATCTCGAGTAGCACGTGTCCTCACCATCTGTGAGAGAATAGAAGTCGGAAGTTTATAATTGATGTTCAAAAATCTCGCACGACAGGAATCAAATGAAGTGAAATTTTCCTAACGGTTACATAGCCTCTCGTAGATAAGTACAGACGTCTCCGTACCGATCAGTGAGACTCTAATAAACCGGCCTGTGTTCCGTGACTCCTATGAACCTAGAGCTCTGATACCAACTTGTCACAACCCCAATTCACCCTCCATCAAGGCAAATCTGATACTGAGCGCTCATGCGTGCATGCGAACGCGTGGAAGGAATTTCAAGAGTTACTTTTCAAACTGAATCAAGGACGCACGATAAGAATTCAAGAATGTGAAGTTTTCCTAAAGGTTCTGCAGTCTCTCGAGGAGAAATACAGACGTCTCTGTACCACTCCGCGAGACTCTACTAAACCTGCTCATGACTCGTGAGACCTAGTAACCTAGGCTCTGATACCAACTTGTCACAATTCCCGAACCAGGTCGTGATGGCGCCTCTCGTGAAGACAAGGCCAGTCAGAACAAACGAAACATCTCCTTTAAATAATTAATTAACATAAACAGAACTAAAACATGTTTAAGATAGCCATAATTATGGAAACAACGATAATAACAAGGAAAACCATCCCGACACAGCCCAAAGCGGGGTGTTACAAGTCACGAGCATCTATCAGAGTATAATTACAACTACAAGGCCTAAAATATACAAAAGAGAACTGATAAACATAAGGAAGAAATGCGGCGCTACGAACGCTAGCAGTCACCTCGCTAAACTCCGATAAACTTAGCCTCCGATCAACTCAAACCCGCTACCGGGTGCACAAATACCTGCATCTGCACAAGAGGTGCAGGGAGTAAAGTGAGTACTCCAACTCAGTGAGTAATAACAATAAATAATGGCTGAAAGCATGAAACCACATAAATGCACAAGGCAATTTTATATCAGGCAGTAAATTACTTAAAGCAGTAAAACCGTAAAGAATCAAATGAAATCTCCTTTTAAAAACAGGTAAATCAGGTAAAACAACAAGTAAATAGTGAGTAGTAATCTGCCCCTCGGGCCCAGTATCAATCGCTCAGAACAGTATCAGCCCCTCGGGCTCAGTATCAATCACTCAGCACAGTATCAGCCCCTCGGGCTCACTCTCAGTTACTCAGCATAGTATCAGCCCCTCGGGCTCACTCTCAGATCATATGGGTACCCGCGCTCACTGTGGGTGTGCAGACTCCGGAGGGGCCCCTTACGGCCCAATCGCTATATCAACATAAGGCCTGAAAGCCTTCTCACATCACACATAAGGCCTGAAAGCCTCCTCACATCACACTCGAGGCCTGAAAGCCTACTCACATCACACTCGAGGCCTGAAAGCCTCCTCACATCACACTCGAGGCCTGAAAGCCTCCTCACATATGGCCCTCGGCCTCACTTAGTCCAGAAAACATCATAAGCCCCTCAGGCATCAATAAAATAGTAGTGCTCAGCCCAAACAACAGTGGAAATATCATTTAAGTCTCAAATTTCAATTAAAGCAGCTGAGTTTGTAAAACAGTATAATCAACAGGACTGAGTTCAAGTAGTATATCAAAATAGTGAGGAAACAGTGACAAAAATCCACGAAGGATTCAAACAGTCGGCATGAAGCCCAAAATATGGCAATAGGCCCAAGTCATGTTGATAACAAATACATTTCAGTCAAATACGCGGTAAAAATATTAATCGGGACGGACCAAGTCACAATTCCCAGTAGTAAACGACCCCGCGCTCGCCATTAAGCGCGTGTTTCACCTCAATACAGCACTACGTTGTGCAAATCCGGGGTTTCAAACCCTCAGGACATCATTTACTATCATTACTCACCTCGATCCGGTCCAAACTCTAGCCCGCGATGCCTCGCCCGCACGAATCAACCTCCGGATGCTCCAAATCTAGCCACAATCAGTACATAATCATTAAAATATGTTAAGGGAGCAAAGCCCACTCGAAAATATCCAAGTTAACATCAAAATCCCGAAATTGCTCAAACCCGGCCCCCGGGCCCACGCTTCGGAATTCGACGAAACTCACAAAATCCGACAATCCATTCAACCACGAGTCCAACCATACCACAATTACTAGATTCCGATAACAATTCGGCCTCCAAATCTTCAAATCTTATTTTCAAATCCCTAGGTCCAAATCCCCAATTTACACCTCAAAAACATGTAATCTAGTCGGATTATTCGATGATAATTCAATATTATGGAGTAGAAATGATCACAAGTGACTTACCTCAAGATTTCCCATGATTTCTTGCTCAAAAATCGCCCCAAGCCGTGTTCTTTCACAAAAAAAACGTCAAAATGAGCAAAAAAAAAAAACAGAACAGCACTAGTACACCCGAATCTGGTCGCTAAAAGATCTGGTCGCTAAAAGTTCCAAATCTGGTCGCTAAAAGGTGCACACCAGATCTGATGCACCAGCAATCTTTAATTTCACTAAAAAAGGCTCTAACTCCATCATACAAACTCGGAATTCGATGATTCTTGTTCCTATGAGTCACAAATAATAATACGAACATAGCCCTTCAATCGAAACTCAATTCGGAGCTCATTTGCTCAGTGTGATACCCATTTCGCTCGTTAAACAATTTTTTTAACTCATGTTTCGCGTCAAAAACCCAATTGCGACTTGATGAAATTAAACCAAACTTTCCAGATCACTCCTATAATTCATTGTCAAAATTCCGGAAGTCTCGAAATCAAATTTCGATCTCTAGAACTAAAAATGGACCTTTGGATCATTACATGCTTATGCTCAAAACGGCAAAATCTTCCAAAAACTCCTCCAAAACTTATCTGAGCCTCATGGGACCCCGACCAAACATGCCAACACACCCCATAACATCATTCAAACTTGTTCCAACCTTCGGAACGCTCAAAACAACATCAAAACATCGAATCACCCTCGGATTCAAGCCTAAGAATTCCAAAACATCCGAATTACTCTTTCGATCAAAAACCCGACCAAACGACATCTGAATGACCTGAAATTTTGCACACACATTAAAAATGACATAACGAAGCTACAGCAACTCTCGGAATTCCATTCCGACCCTCGGATCAAAATTTCACCTATCAACCGGAATTCGCCAAATTACTAACTTCGCCAATTCAAGCCTAATTCTACGCCGGATTTCCAAAACCAATTCCGATCACGCTCCTAAGTCACAAATCACCTAACAAAGCTAACCAAATCATAAAAACTCCGATCCGAGCTCATATACAAATAAGACAACTCTTGGTCAAACCTTTCAAATTCAAACCTTTCAACTGAAACTGTTCTTTCAAATTCATTCCAAATTTTCCTGAAAACCAAAACCAACGATCTACATTAGTCATAATACATAACACGGGGCAAGTCATGCCCGAAAACTGGCGATCAAAGTACAAAAGCTCAAAACGACCAGTGGGGTCGTTACAAAAACTCAATTTTCTTATTTGACATTTTTCGTAGATTTAATTATTGTCTTATAATTTGTGGGGATGGACGATTTGATTCCCGAGTAGTCAGGAGTGATTTGGAACAGTTAGTTCCTAACTTGAATCTTAAAATTGGAAGAATTGACCAAAGTCAACATGTTGAGTAAACCACTCCGGACTAGTATTTTGAAGGTTCCAATAGATTCGTTTGATGATTTTGAATGTGTACGTTTGTTTGGTTTGGGCCTAGAGTGGCCCGGGGTCGATTCAGCGCTTCTAATTGAAAATTGAGATTTTGAACTTAAGAGAATTTGAGATTTTTAGTTTGATACGTGATTCTTAGTTTTGATGTTGTTTGTAATATTTTGAGTCTTTGTATGGGTTTGAATAAGGTATATGAAATTATTAGGATGATTGGACAGGTCCCGAAGGGCTCGGATGAGTTTTAGGGTGGTTTCGAACCATTTTGGTAGAGTTGGCAGATTTCTAGTATCTGGTGCAGTAGCACCTGCGATATTGTGGTCGCAGATGCGAGGTTCGCGCCTGCAGAAGGGAATTGTGCACCTGCGAAGGTGGGCTTAGGCAGGCTAGTGCGCACTGCAGTGCAAGGACTCGCACCTGCGAGAATGCCTGACAGATGGATTTAGGTCGAGGTTTAGCTCATTTTTACCATTTTTGTATGTTGGAGATCGGGAAGAGGCAATTTTTGAGGAGATTTTCACTACAATTTTGAGAGTAAGTAATTTGTACTTGATTTTGATCATATATCTTAATTTTTCATGGATTTTACACCTAAAATATGGAATTTTAAAGAAAAATTTGGGGTTTTACTCAAGAGAATATAATTTGAGATTTTGAACACCAATTTGAACTCGTTTTTGGAAACTAATTACATATTTAGACTTGTTGGGTTATAGGTAACAAGATCTAGTCCGAGAATCAGATTTGATCATGTGGGCCTGGATTGACTTTTCGAGAATTCATTAAAGACTAAAGCTTTATTGTTTGGAATTGATTCCTATAATTTTATTTGATCTTATTGAGTATTCTTTGGCTAGATTCGAGCCGGTTGGAGGAGATTTTTAAAGAAAAGTCAGTTGTGGAAGGTTGAAGTGGTCCCGAACAGAGACAAGTCTCGTGGCTACCCTTGTTCAAAGGGGATTCACCTAAAATGGACTTGATTGCTATATGTTACTTGAGTTGAGGATGATATATATATATAAGGTGACAAATGTTTATACACAGACCAAAGATTATACCATATTTGGGATAGTTTTAGGTTTCTTTATACTTTGTTTGATTATGTATCCTTCATGACAAATGCTTTACTTGATTGTGTGACTACATGGGCTTTGTAATTATGTTAAATATCATGTCTAGGCTTATGGTTCCGTATTTGGACGAATGATGCATTCTTGATATATTGAATTGTTTTGCTTTAGCTGTAGTCATACTTCATTGTCATGAACATATATTCATATATTTATTTCTATGCTCTCGGGCACCACACATATATTATCTCTGCATATGTATACAATTATATGAGCTTAGTAGTGCATGAGAGTATATTCCGTGTGGATTGATATATTTATGATACTATGAGATACTTTGTCACACTAAGACATATGAGCAGATTGATGACTAATTTCTGAGCTATTGAGTATTATAATGGATTGGGTTACACGTTATAACAGTAGCACTTGGATATGAATCTGTCCCTCTGGAGTCGGGTGATCATCCATGTTACATTGAGTCTTGTGAGCGCAGGCACATAGAATTGTGCTTTGAGAGGGGCATTTATCACAACATCCATACAGTGCTGAGTGTGTGTGATTGTGAGGGACACTTGTATCAGGCACACGAAATGTGTTGATCGTGAAGGATGAAGAAGAACATTGTTGGGCATGTTGCACGGTGTTTGAATTGTCAACAAGTCAAAAGTGAGCATCAAAACCAAGTGGTTTGCTTCAAAAGATAGATATATCGGAGTGGAAATGGGAGCGCATTACTATGAACTTTGTGTAGGTTTACCACAGACCTTTAGGAAGGTTGATTCCGTATAGGTCATTTTTGATAGATTGACCAGTCTGCGTATTTCATTCCAGTAATGACTTCTTACACCTCAAAGAAGTTGTCTAAGATCTACATTAGAGATATTTTTGCTTGCGTGGTGTGCCTGTATCTATCACTTCATACTACAACACTTAGTTCGCATCGCACTTATGGAGGGATGTTCAGTGTGAGTTGGGCAAACAGGTGGAGCTCAACACTACATTTCACCTACAGATGGATGGGCAGTCTGAGCAAACTATCAGATCCTTGAGGATATGTTGAGAGTCTGTGTTATTGATTTTGGAGGCTATTGGGATCAGTTCCTACCAATGGCATATTTTTCTTACAACAACAGCTATCGATCCAGTATTCAAATGGCTCTGTACGAGGCCTTATATGGTAGATGATATCACTCTTCGGTTGGTTGGTTTGAGCTTGGAGAGGCTAGGTTGTTGGGCTCAGATGTAGTCGGTGATACTTTAGAGAAGGTGAAGTTAATTCAGGAGAGGCTTCGCACAACTCAGTCTAGGCGAAGAGTTATGCAGATAAGAAGGTTCGCGATGTGGCTTTTATGGAGGGCGAGAAGGTGCTTCTGAGGGTTTTGCCTATGAAAGGTATGGTGAGGTTAGAAAGAAAGGCAATTTGAGCCCGAGGTTTATTGGTTCATTTGAGGTGTTGGAGAAATTTGGGGAGGTTTCTTATAGGCTTGCTTTGGCTCCTAGTCTTTCAAGAGTTCATCTAGTATTTCATGTTTCTATGCTCTAAAAGTATCATGAAGATAAGTCGCATGTTTTGGACTTCAACACAGTGCAGTTAGATGAAAATCCGGCTACTGAAGAAGAACCCGTGCCTATTTTGGATAGGCAAGTTCGGAAATTGAGGTCATAGGAGATTACATCGGTGAACATATTTTTGAGAGGCCAACTAAGCAAGGAGTCTACATAGGGGACTGAGTCAGATATGCGCATAAGATATCCACATCTATTTAGTAGTTACAGGTGTATTTTTTAAACTCGTTCGTGGATGAACGTTTGTCTAAGAGGTGCAGAATATAATGACCCCGACCGATCGTTTTGAGTATTTAAACCTCATTCCCCTATTTGATGCTTCCCATTTTTGTATTTGATATTTTATGATTTGTGAGGATGGATTGTTTGGTTTTCATGGGCTTCAGGAATTATTTAGAACCTTAGTTTCATTTTAAGTTGGAAGAGTTGACCTAGTTTCAATTTTGTGTAAATGACCTCAGATTGATAATTTGATAGTTCCACTAGACTTTTAGGGGATTTTGGACTTGCGCGTATGTTTGGATTTGGTTTCAGATGTTCCTACGAGATTCTGACTCTAGTTGCTGAAAGTTGGAAATTTGATGAATTGGAGAGTTTATAAATTTGATCGATGGTTGAATTTGATATTATCGGACTCCAATTACTATTTCGGAATTGTGTATAGGTTTGTGTTTTGTAGGGAACTTGTGTGTGAAGTTTGGTTGAGGTCCGAGGTGGTTAGGCATGAATCGGGCGCTTAGTTGGAAGTTTAGAAGTTCTTGAACGTAAGAGAAGTTCAACTTGTGGTTTGATCTTTATTTCTTAGATGTGATGATTTTGTATGCGTTTGGAGGAATCGAATAGGTCTGGATAAAAATTATGGACTTGTTGGTATAATTGGACAGGGTCCTGGGGGCTCAGTGAGTTTCATACCACCCGGAGCATGTTTGAAGTTGGCTGATGTGATGGTGTCTAGTGTTCATCGCATTGGCGATGAAGGAGTTAGGTTGGGGGTCATTGTTCTTTGCATCACGATGGGTGAGTCACGTTTGCATTATGCTAATTGTGTTTGTGTAGGGGAGGATCCATGAATTTGGTCGGAGGCAGCTTTGTGCTTCGCAAACACGAGGCTTGGGCTGCGTTCGCAAAGGGTACCCCAAGGCGGTGCATTTAAGTGGGATTTCGGTATTTTGTTTCTTATTCTCTCATATGTTGAACCCCAGACTTGGAGAGAGACAATTTTTCAAGGATATTTTCATAATAGGCTAGAGGGTAAGTGATTTCTACTCATTTCTAATTATATTTAAGAATCTACATAGATTTTAAACACCTAAAACATAAAATTTTAAAACTGAAATTTGGGGTTTTTGCCTACAACTTAAGAGAGTGTAAATTGGGGTTTTGAGCAATGATTTGGACTTGTATTTGAAAACTAAACACATATTAGGACTTGTGGTTTTATGGGTAAACTGGATCTACCCCTAGACTCGGGTTTTGATCATGAGCAGGTTGACTTTTGTTGACTTTTTGAAAATTGGTTAAAGGTTGAATTTTTATTGTTTGGAATTGATCCCTATGATGTTATTTGACATCATTAAGTATTATTTTGCTAGATTTGAGCCGGTTGGAGGTGATTTCTAAGGGAAAGGCGATTTTGGAGGGTTGATTTGTCTTGTTAAGGTAAGTATCTCGCCTAATCTTGATTTGAGGGAATAACCTTTAGGGCATGAACCTGTTTGCTTAATGGGAATGTGTGGGCGACATATATGTGAGGCGATGAGCGTATATACGGGTGCTATGTATGATTCATGACCAAGTTAGACTTTAGTCTTCTGTTATGCCTTGTTTGATTGTGCGCCTTCCATGATTCATATTTTAATCAATTATACGACTACATGGGCTTGTCCTTTCATACTAATAATCGTATTTAGGATTACTACCTCTTAATTAGCCAAAATGGGCTATTCATGAAATTGTTATTATACGTGATTTAGCTGTAGTGATGGTTCACTTCTTGAAGACACATTCACACCTTCATTTATTATGTCCTTCTGCACCTTATTGATTATTTGTGAGCATATGCTTCTTGAAAGATGAAATGTTATTTCGGATTACTATGAATATGGCATATATGATAAGGCACAAGGTTTTTTCCTTGTGGTTATTCAGATAATGTTAATTGTTGTGGTACGAGGTTTCTGCCATGCAGTTGAGGTGACATTATCACTATTATGGCACCTGGTTTTTGCCGTGCAGCATGTGGATATTGATTCATCCCCCTAGAGTTGCCCTCTCACATTTCTCTCTTGATGGCATACACACAGATTATGATAAATTGATAGATGTTTGGTTGATTCTAATATAGAATTTGATGTGGTGAGTTTTGATCATAAAGGTGGAAGCTTTTACCATTAAAGTGAATACTTTACGCCTTATCATATATTCTACATGCTTTCTATGTCAAATTTTAACATGCTACTTGATGCTTCTGTTACATGTTTTAGACTTCATAGTCGAGATAAAGCTATCATATTGAGTTGATATCTCTTGATATAATCTATGGTAATATTGTATCACTTTTTATAGTCTTGTTGTCAATAATATGAATAGTACAGGTTTATTCGATTAGTAGGTATCACATGTCTTAAACCTCGTCACTACTTCACCGAGGTTAGTCTTGTTATTTACTGAGTATATATTATTCTGTACTCATACTATACTTCTGCATATTTTTGTGCATATCTGGACATTGGCCGCAGTGGACTTTAGGAGGGCTCCTAATAGCTGAATGAGGAGGCTTGATGTAGTGATACATGATCGCTCACAGGCCATTGAAGTCTCCTTCCCCTATTTCCATAATGCTATTTTCACTCAGACAATATTTTATTATTGTAATATCCATTGTATCTTTTTTTAGAGCTCATGATACCATACTACTAAATTTTAGGGGATTATTGTTGCTTATTCCTTTATTTATGCTATCTCAGTTTTATTACATTTTGATATATTTGGTTTGCTCGATTTTGGGTGTTGGCTCACCTAATCATAGGGGTTAAGTGCCATCATGATCGTTGGTGAATTTTTTGGGCCGTGACAGATGTTAAGAGTGTTGGCCCAAGTAAAGGTGAAGTTTTGAAGACTGACAAAGGAACTCAGACATGGACCAGGTCCATCTTGTGAAGCACAATTATGATCAACTCAAACATGTGAGATGCACGTGATGGAGATAAACCTAACTTATCAGAAGAGATATCTCCTGATCATGATCGAAAAGGTTGCATATTGGATAAGGAGAAAGACTCCTTACAGAAAGAGAAACACGACTTAAGAAATGGATAAAGTTAGAGGATGAGACCAACTAGAACTCTTCCACCAAGGAAGAGTAGCATCTGTATTCTAGTCAATCTCTTTTTACTAACTCCATAAATATCAGTGTTGTTCTCTTTTACAGGTAACGCACATAAGCAGAAGTTAAGCGTGAATTGAGAGCAAAACAGCAAGGCGATTTTGCTAGCAATTTATGTGTGATTTAAGCGTGCAATCCTGAAGCTACTTGAACCAGATAGAAGAACCAGTTCCAAGTGTCTGTCTCTTATTCTAGTTCAATTGTAGTAGGTGATTTAATATTGTACCCTTCAACTTTATCTAGAAGCAATTGTATTAGGTACTTAGAGTTTTCAAGTTAGATTTAACTTGAAGTTGTTGCAACAGTTGAGGCTGTGTGCCACAACGAGATTAGAGTTAATCCTAGGTTTACAAAAGAGTTTTTTGTAAATGCAGTCTTTGGCTCAGAGATTTTAGTGGAGAGTTTGGGAAAATCCTACCGGAAAGTAGGTCGTGGTTTTTTCACCTTTTCAGCCAGGTGTTTTCCACGTAAAAATCTCTGTGTTCTTTATTTTCTATATTTATTATTCTGCAACAGTAGTAGTTGGAACACATAGAAGAACCAAGTCCTTCTATAATCAAGTTAAGCGAAAATGGGTACCACACAAATCAACCCCCCCTTCTTGTGTGGTATTGAAGTATAAAATATCAATTGGTATCAGAGCAGGTTATCCTTGAAGAGGCTAATACCTTAGGAACAGATCAAGATGAGTGCACCACCTGGAAACTGGGAAGGACAATCCACTGCTAGGCCTCCACTCTTTAATGGCCAGTACTACTCATGGTGGAAGAACATGATGAGAGACCACATCATAGGAGAAGAATATGAACTTTGGGACATTGTTACTGATGGTACCCTGGCTACTACAAATAAGAATGCTGAAGGAGTGGATGTGCCAAAGACTAGAGCTGACTGTACTGCTGACGATTTGAAGAAGTGGGAAAAGAATGCCAAGGCCAAGAAATGGCTTGTGTGGACACTAGGTCCAAACGAGTTCAGTAGAATTCAAAGCTGTACTACTGCTAAGGAGATCTGGGACACTCAACAAGTGGCCCTGTCACACCTCCTTTTTTTCCACACAACCCTATTACGTGGTTGAGTTAGAAGAGTTTTTCCAATCAAAGTGATATTATTCGAAATGGGATTATTTTATTTATCTTTTAGAGTCGCCATTTGGGATAATTTATTTGGTGTCCCAAGTCACCGGTTTATTTTAAATCCCAAATCGAGGAAATTTTCGACTTTATTTAAAAGTCTGCGAACCAGAAATTCTAGATAAGGAATTCTATTAACCCGGGAGAAGGTGTTAGGCATTCCCGAGTTCCGTGGTTCTAGCACGGTCGCTTAGCAATTTATACTTGGCTTAAATTGTTTAACTACTCATTTTAAAACCCTCATTTTTAAAACCTATGTGCATTTACCTTTTTACCGCTTTTAATCGCTTGATTTATTCATATTATTTTCAAAACGAGTCACGCGTACGTGTACTCTTTTTATTTGGTGTGTCAGGAATCATGTCACACGTACGTATACACAATTAATAACACATTTATTATTTATAATAGAAATTACAATTATGTCACGCGAACGTATACATAATCGCGATAGATTTATCAAAGCGTGCCTAAAGCACGTAAAGCAAAAGCATTTGTTACTGGACCCTTTGTATAATTTCTCATACTATCGTCACATGCATTCCATGTATAAATTCACAACATATAAAGGGAAAGAAGACACATACGTACTATTTTTGCAGGGATCATTATGATTATTTGTACTTATATTAGTAGTACTCTTTCCTTATTAATTGATGTAGTAATGGAACTAGGTATTTTTAATCACATTATGACATTCACGATTCAAACATTTAGGTGCAATTCGAAAAAGGAAACATCGAGGATATGTATAAAAAATTTTGGTTCTATTATCAATGTCGACAGTATCCTCATTTTTGTCAAATAATAGAAACCAAAGATACCAACTAACCAAAGATAGAAAAATACTTTGTATGAACTAAACACAGTAGTGTAAAATCCAAATAAACACAGAAAACAGTATCAAAATTCTAGCAAACAGAAAGTTGACCTTTAAATGAATAGAAGCTTTGAAATTTGTTTAAATATTGAATTTCTCTGAATACATCGAGGAATAGAAAACCGATATAACTCAAACACTACCCAAATCACCAACTAAACGGAAAACTCGAACCGGTATCGCAACCTCGAACTGACTCAGCTCGACACGATTTTGAATGGTGATTTCGGGCTGATTTTGCTGAGTTTCGGCTAGGAAACAAAGCTGCTTTTTGCTGGTTTTAGAGCTAATTTTGTGACTTTTTTAAGCTGATTTTCGCTGCATATTGGGCAGATTTTCAGCATACTTTTTTCATGGTATTTTGTGAGAGTAAAGTTTCAGTATTTTTTGGGCTGTTTTAGTGGAGGTTTGGCTTTAGGTGTTCTATGGCTGTCTCGGTGGGGTTTGGAGCAGTATTTTTTGGAGAAGAAAGGATGTTGCCCTTTTTTGTGTGTAACTATGCTTCCCCCCTTTATTTTCTTGTGTTCTTCCTTTTTATAAAGAAGAATGAGGGTGGTTATATGGAGATGTGGGTGTGAATGTGTGATCATGGATAGAAGACGTGAGTGAAGTGGGGAAAATGAGGAAGTTAATTATCTGATGGGTTTGGAAAGAGGGGATCATGGGGTGATTGAGGGAAGAGATTAGAATAAAATTTGCACACTATCCTAAAATAAAGCAACGAAACTGTAAAGAATCCTAGATGGATTGAATATTTTTTTTTATTTTGTTCTCTAACTCTAAATGTCACGTGAATTCTTGTTGCTTGCTCTTTTTTTTTCTTTAATAAATAAAAAAAAAATTTAATGGAACTATTAAGAAAAAATATTAATGAACTAACTCTAGACTCTCTCTATATATATATATATATATATATCCTTTTAATATTACTAAAAAAAAATACCATAATTTATTAAAATTATAGTGAAAAGAAATCATATATTATTTGTAAATTTTCTTTTTCTTATTACATATAGAAATAAAATATCTATTCTAAGAATGTTAATGTTTTTGTAGTTTTTTTTTATTTTCTTAAATAAAACCTATTAAGAGTAAGATTAACATTTAAAATATTAAGATTAGACCTAAAAGAAATATTTACACTAAAATAGTATAGAATTTAGGTGTGGTCAAAAATTAGTTGTTCACATGCCCTATACTTACCCAAAATCCCCATTACCCCTGAGTGGATGTGTGTACTTGTTTGATTCCATGTATTGAAGTGTTGATGAACCTCTTCTGGTTCTGTATTTGGTTTGATTGATTATTAGTCACCTTACCCTTTTCCAATTATCTTATTTAATAACTCCCTACGTTGTTTTACAAAACTATTACAAACAAGTCTCTTTTCAAACTGTTTTCCTGCTTAAATCTTTTCAAAACAATGTCAAGTACTCTCACTCTACTCTTAGACCACTAAGTTCTGCCCCTTTTGTGTGAGCCTTGCCTTGGGACCCTTGGGCTCCCTCTGAACTTGGACATACAAAACCTGGCCTTTCCACACTGCACTTACTCTGTCTTGGCTATGAAATCTGGGTGTGAGCACTGCCCGAGATCCCTTGAGGTCCTTAGGGAACTCTGACACACTCGGATATGAGAAAGGCTAAGAATCATGGCATTTGAGGCATTCTGGAGATTTTGGGCCTATCAGTAGCCTCCCTATAGCATAACTTTTTTTTTCTTTCTTATTTCAACTGTGTAATTTATGCAAATGGTTTGTAATAACTATTGTAAACAACTCCAGGGATGGATAGTGGAAAGGGAAGGGGTGACTATGCATGCTTTAGCTATTAAAAGGGTAAAAAATATGTTATTAGGTTTATATTCCTACTTTCGCAATAGAAACCATGCTTAGGACTCATTTCCTGCATTAGAGATCATGTTCCCTAGGACTTACACTTATTGTTTTCAGCATGTCCATTTCGCTATCATATCACTTAGAAAATCCTGTGTTAAATGTGTTAATAACCGGTGTTTGCTACGATCATGTTCCTACTGCCGTACGCACTTAGAGATCTTGTTTTAAGGCTAAACAACACTAACAAACATATCATTCCTGCATATTCTGGAAATCATGTTCAAACGCTGTAATATTTGTGCATATCGAAATCCTGCTTAGGATTCTGCATCTTTGCGCATTAGATACCATGTCTTTAAGATTTTATATTTGCTTACGCGCGCTTAGGCCAACTATGAATGCACAAAAAGGGGATATAACAATTTCACTCAGTTCTTACAATTAACTTGTGATAATTCTATGTGCTGAACACCTAGAATAACATGTTTAAGCAACCTGTTATCAATCAGTTTTCCTTACTTCTGAGGATTGGTATACTATCTCACGCCTAAGCAAGTCTTAGGAAACCAAGCTGTTAAAATCGAAAATCTGTCTTCTTGTGTATGCTGCCTAAATTCTCAACAGGTTTTAAAATCGGTAGGCAAACTGATTAGGCCTTTCTGAGTAATACAACAAATTGGCTATCTTCTTACCTTCTTAAAAACACCTAGATGTCATGCCTTAGGAATCTGAATACTGCCCTTAATTGTGCTTGAGTCGTGCTGCTTATGTGTTTGTTTGAGGAGGAAACTCTGAGCCTTTTAATTGCTCCCATTTTGTGTGATAGTCCTAAATGTTTTTGACTGCCGCCTCAGAATTTTTGCCTTTTTAAAACCTCAGGGGTACGTCTAGAACCACCTATAAGTAGAGGTCCTAACTCCCTCCAAGATCATTAAGAAGGGACGGGTAGCAGCACCCGATAGGAATCTGAGACCAACACTTGCTTTGCATGACCAATAAGGGGACGGGAAGGGTAGACATAGATATGATGACCGGTGCGCTAATGCCACGCGAAGCCCCCTTCTAAGAAATGATTACCGTGCATTGTACTAATGTGATCCTATAGGCTAACCAACCTAGGACACCCCTTTACGTTCACAAATATGCTTAGATTGTACTTCTCTTTCTAGCTTTTCATTAACTGTTTTTTCAAACATCTGTGTACTTAAACTTAAATCCCCTACTATTTGAGACATACTTGTTTATTTGCTAATTGTACAAATTCACAAAAACTGTTTGGCCGGGAACCACACTAGTGAATCCTGTGGGGTGCCTAACACTTTCCCCTTAGGATAATTTCAAGCCCTTACCCTGTCTCGGGTTACCAAACGTAGTTATAAATGAACCCTATAGGTTCCCTAACACACCTTAAATTGTTAGGTGGCGACTCTACAAAAAATGCAAACCCCTTTCCCAAAAGGAACGAGTTGTCTCAACCAAAATGTCACAAACCCGATTTCGCGAGAAAAAGGGGGGCGCGACAGCATGGCGACTCTGCCAGGGATTTTTAGGCTTTTACCATTTCAGATCGTTTTTGTGAATTTGTACCCCCTATGTGCAATTATTTGTTTAATTCCTTTAAGCGTTTAATTTCTTCTTCAAAAGCAATCTGATGTATCTTTCTTGTTTCCTTCCATTATAATCGTTTTAAATTATAAAACTGCTGTATTTATCGCTTTCTTAACATGCAAATACATGACAACATGCTTTTAATTATTGCATAATCATGCTCAACATCATACTCCACTCGTGCCAAACAAAGTACTATTGCAACGCTTGATGAGTGGTTGCGCCCTTCCTATATCATTACCCCTGAATTCAAAAAGGCTTATTTTCGGTAAAACTAGTCGATCAGCGTTGCAGTCGACGGTTTCGTGCCTTCCCCCTTGAGTTGTCCGCTCAAGGGTACCGGTCTAACACCCCATAGAAACCTTACTCTGTTATTGTTGTTGCATGCATCATGGTCAAACCTAGCCGGGTCAGTTATGTTGTGCATATAATGATCCTTTAAGATAGCCTTGTCCAAAAGTCCACTGGGTTTACCTAAACCCAAACGGACATCATCACGTTCTGTGCATTTATTTGGAGAACTAAATGCTTCATGCTAATTGTTGATGTTAAATAGTCGAGTCTGGTGGGGGTAAGGGCCTAACCTTATTTGCCTTGCAGAAACATGAGGCATGAAGTCCCCAGATTCGGCATGGTCACCAATATCCACCTGAGATTGCTGAGTTGGTGGGAAGATTTGCATTCTAGTGACAAAACCCTCATCAGAAAATATCTGGGTAATCTCCCATCCCTCCTTGAGATCCAGCCTAACAACATGATAATAGAGGATGCTACCTTATTTAAGGATTGTGAAAGGGTCGTGTTCCGCTTTGGATCGAAATGACACCTTTGCTAGAAGAGATAGGAGGTTTGGCCGGTCTAGTGTAGGAAACCCCGGGTTTGCTAATGCCTGAGAACCGCACAGGCAAGGGTTTCCTAAAAATGATGGGTTTGAAGAAGAATCCAGAATTGTTATGCCTAAAGGAATCGTACATCCCTTTTGACTACCTGTATGAAAGGTACGGTCACAGCAAATCATACCGTACCTACTATGACGAGTTTTCCATCACATCCTTGGGACATATCCATCGTAGGTTCATGTTTTCCTTTCTGGGTCTAATTGTATTTCCAATGAAGAAAGGGAGAATCCATACTAGGCTGGCTATGGTAACCAAGAACCTAATGGAGGGGATTGGTGGGCAGACATTCAGCATTGTACCCATGGTCATTGCAGACATATACCGAGCCTTAGAGAAGTGTCAACAAGGAGCAAGACACTTCGAAGGCTGTAATCTACTACTTTAGCTTTGGCTCATGGAACATCTCCAAAAGGGTGAATACCAACAAGAAATTCAGTGAAGGGCCTGGGATGACCACATCGCTTTCCACCATCCAGAACGGATGAAATACATCTCCGACATGTTCGCTCAGCCTGAGAATGCCAAAGAATGGGTTGAGCTCCTTGATAACCTAACTGAGGAACAGGTTCAATGGATGTTCGAGTGGTTTCCGACAGATGAGTTCATCGCCCGATCCAGAGATGCACCTTTCCTGATACTGATTGGTCTAAGAGGAACATACCCTTACGTCCCTCTTCGAGTTATGAGGCAAGCATGTAGGAAGCAAGTCATACCAGGGTCGACAAGATGAGCCATCTTCGAGCTGACTTCCAAAATGATGATAGTCCCCACAAGTGCCAAGCCCAGCACATGTGGCACTGCAAGATTGTAATGG
>NW_017670415.1:512826-519372 GCF_001879085.1 Nicotiana attenuata
TTTTCACTAACAAGACTCTCTCATTTCAATTTCTCTACTTACCATCGCCTTACAGTGCCCGAAGGTTTTCACCAATAAGACTCTCTCATTTTATTTCTCTCATTTTGATTGTATCAGACCCAAACGATTGTATACTCTAATTCTATAAACATTCTCGCCGATTGATCGGAAGGACTTGAAAGGATTTGGATAAAAAGAATTTGGATTGAATTACAACTTTGGAACCTTTCAAGCAAAGCCATTGCCAAAATATTATAATATCTACCTAGTTTCACTTTTTGGGTAATTTGGATTTTTATTTTAGTGTGACTGAACCTTAGAGAGAGGCTGCCTACGTATCCTTTCGGAATCAAGTCGAACGTAGTTCAGGAAACTTTATTTTTGATTTTTTTTTTGTTTTTTTTTTCATTTTAGTTTTCTTTTGCATTTTTTTTTGATTTTTTTTGTTGTTTTTTTTTCTTTTCTTTCTTCTCTTTGTCATTTTTTAATAATAGCTTCCAGATTCCAAAGAGGGTAATCAAAGAGAGGGAACCGGCTCAAAGGGTTTGCAAAAGGGTTAATGGTATTTGGGTAGTGAGAAAGAAAGCCTTCGTCATCCCAATCAAAGAATGTTAACACCGAGTAGTGAGTCAAACATAGTACCTTCTGACTGCATCTAATTTGACTGTTGTCTCGGGGACATTTCCTTCGATGCCTCCCAAATACAACGCTCCATTTGGCAATATTCTTGTTACAATGTATGGACCTTTGCAATTTGGAGCAAAATTTTCCTTAGCTTCTTCATAGTGCGGGAGAATATGTCTCAGGACGAGTTGCCCCACTTCAAATTTCTTGGGACGTACTTTTTATCGTAAGCATGGGCCATTCTTTGTTGTACAACTGCCCATGGTAGCCTCCGGCCAATCACTTTCCATCAATCAAAGACAATGTTTCAATCGGGTCTTGACTGAATCTTCATCAGCGATCTCGGCTTCAACAATGATCCGAAGGGAATCTCATTTTCGGTTCAATTCTTTGTTTATTTTCTTACAAGCCTTATCTTCAACAAATTATGCTTCTTGGTTCATTATTTCAAAATCTGACAGCGTTTTAGGATCTGGGCATGAAATCCGCAAGCATGTCATGTTATTAAAATCTGCATTTACATAACTGAAAAGAGAATAAGAAAGGTGACAAGATTAAGAAAAGAGACATTCATGGATGATGAAATATTGATTTCATTTATTTGAATATAAAAAAAAATAGAAGGGTTTACATCAGAATGTAAGACAGTAAAGTAAAAATATTCGGATGACACACTGAAATAACTCGAAAGGCAGAAAAGATAGCAGGACCGGTTACAGAGACTCCGTCTTATAGGGAAAGTTTCTGGGTTAGCGCCCGTTTTTTTTTTGTTTCTCTTCTGCCGCGGCAATGGCTACTATGGCTTTCAATGCTGGATCAAATTCCCCATAAACAAATCATCATGAGCAGGCCATGTCCTATTGCTCAAATCTAGTAAGGTAAACCCCACATTTGCCTTCAATTTTTTGTTTTTCACCGTCAACTTGCCTACTTGCCTTTTCGTGACCTTGGATCAACAACAGTGGTGCTTGTTCCATTTGTTGAGAAGATGCTTTTACTTCCGAGGGATCTTGGATTGTTTGCGTGACTCGCCATTGCAAACCAACAAACCGACCACCTTTAATTAGCTTTTATTTCAAAACAACAAGCATGTTAAAATAAACACTCTTTCTCTTTTCTTTTTTTTTTCTTTTTTTTTTCAAAATGATTCGATCGAACCTGATGTGGGTTGCCTACGTATCATGTGGAGACATGAATCAGATCTTGCGTAGTTCGGGGAGATCAAGAATAAAATAAATAAACTAACTTTTATTTTTTTATTTTACTTTTTTTTAAATAAAAAAAATCTAATCGTAAAAGCTCCTAACAAGGGAAATATTTTTGAACTTTGAATTCTCTATCTCTTTTTTTATTTAAATTTTTTGAAAGAAAGACCTTTAAAAAGAAAGAAAAATATTTTTTGGATTTTTATTTTTGGTAATTTTCGACAAAAAGAATTTTTTTTTTTTTTGGATTTCAATTTTTTTTTAATTTTTGGGAGAAAGACTTCGAAAGAAGGTGGAAATATTTTTGGATTTTTAGTTTGACGTCTTAAAGAAAGACTTCTAAAGAAGGAATTAAAGAAGAATATTTTTTTGGATTTTTGAAAACTGGGGGCCGGAACCGATGGGGTTTGCCTACGTATCTCACATCAGTGAGAATCAGACCGCGTAGTTCGTAAATGTTTCGAGAATATGATACACTTTTTGAAAAATTCAGGCTTATTTTGATAATCTTTTTGGGGTAAATACCGAGATTTTTTTAACAGGGTAAATTTTCTCTCCTATTTTCAACCTTCTGGTTTTCCCTCAATTTTTAAAATTTTTATTTTTATATATTTTTAGAAACCGGTCAACATGCACAAGCCGAATCAAACATAATGCACAAGTAGCACATAAGATGCATCAGGATGGTCTTGCAATTCTCGGATACACCTGTCCTAGACGGACCCAACCCCTGTGTTGAGTCCTCAAAGTTGAATGCACATGATGCAAACAAACGTTCCTACTAGGGATTCGGCATGAGGCTATGTTATTCTAGGTTTAAATCCTAGGGGGAATGTTTTAGACCTGGCTTACCTAAGCGGACAGCTCGAGCCGAGGTGGGGGCAACGTATCGGGAGCACGAAAGTCTACCCGGCCTAGTTACTTGACCCAACCTCGTTCTAAATGGTATGACTTCTAACAGAAAAGTGGGCCACGCGCACGTGTGCACCATAAATTCAGAAGACTCAGAAGGGAGGCGCAACAAGACAATTTAATACAATTCAAATAATATCAAAGCGGTAAACAAGTGGCAATTAGCACATTAGGTCCAAAAACACAGTAAGAAAGTCAAATTAATAAAGCCAAGAATAAATCATATTACAAGCTCGAATTCTGAACCCTGAACCAGAAGTTCTGGGTTCTTTTTCCCAGCAGAGTCGCCATAGCTGTCACACCTCCTTTTTTCCCGAGGAGATAAGGAAAAAAAGGAGTTTTTCCAATTTAAGTGACATTAATCGAAATGGAATTATTTATTTATTTCAGAGTCGCCACTTGGGATAAATTATGGTGTCCCAAGTCACCGATTTATTTTAAATCCCAAATCGAGGAAATTTAACTCTGTTTAAAGTCCCGAAACCAGAAGACCGGGTAGGAATTCTATTAACCCGAGAGAAGGTGTTAGGCACTCCCGAGTTCCGTGGTTCTAGCACGGTCGCTTTAATAATTATACTTGGCTTAACTAATTCTGGATATTTTATGTTCTAGAGAAATTTATGCATTTTTGCCTCAAACCGCTTTTAATTGCTTGATTATTTGAAATTATAGAATTATCTTGAAACGAATCATGCGTACCTGTATTCATTTTGCTTAGTGTGTCAAGAATCATGTCACGCGTACGTGTACATAATTAATAACACTTTATTATTTTAAGAATGTTTCATCCAAAGTTGCTTGGACGCATACCTTAGTTTATTTTTAGAAAAATTATAATTATGTTACGCGGACGTATACATAATCACGATAATAAATTCAAAGCGCGCCTAAAGCACTCTAGCGGTGTTCATTATTCTTCCTAAATTTTGAAATTATTGTAAGTCTCAACAGTTATGGAATGAGTTTGTGGAGTGGAGAAGTATGAATTTTAATTACTACAATAAAAAAAAAAAAATATGTGACACCATGGTTGAAGATATTTACACTTGATGAATTACTAGTACTCTTCCTTCATTGTGACACTTAACTTCACCGAAGCCCACTATATCGAGACAACCCATTTAGTGCCAAAAGAAAAAATTCGTTCTCAACCAAACTATAATACAGTGTGATCTATTATTTATATTTCCAAACCTAATATTCTTATTCATGGACCAAATTAATTAATTCTCATATTGACTCAAACCAAATCTTTATCCCTTTAACCTAACGTTATTTTCCATAGCCTGTTTAACAGCTTGTACAAGATAGTTTCTAAATCAAATTAAATTAAACAAGAAAAACAATAGCAAAAAAAAAAACTTGAGTATTCACCAAAATAAAATGTTGATTTACAGTAAAACATCAATGAACTAAACAAAAAATCACTGATAAGATTCATCATCCCAATCCTAGCGCAACCAAGCAACACATATACAACTTAAAAGCTATTATATATTAATAAAATACCAATCCCTACAAGAGTTAAACAAAGAAGAATAAAGAAATAGAAACTAAGCATTCATTCAATCGGCCAAAGCTTGGCATGTAGTAGTAATTGAAATGGTGACAAACCTTTTAATAGCTGAAATTTTCTTCAATACATAAGGAGCAGAGATCCGTTGAGCCTTTACACAAAACTGAATCGCAATTGGAACTCACGGCGGAAATCTCGACGGAACTTCAAACCATGACCTTGACTGAACTTTTCTGTTTTTGTGGCGAATTTGGGCTAATTTGGGGTGTTTAATGGCCGAAAGTGGAGGTGGGTGTTAATGGAGACCAACAAAGTCTAACAAAGCTTGGTGAAGAAAAGGATCATTGCAAGATGGAATCCAGAAAAACGCTAATCCAAAATCTCCGTATTCTATCTACGTTCGACTTGATTCCGAAAGGATACGTAGGCAGCCTCTCTCTGAGGTTCAGTCACACCAAAATAAAAATCCAAATTTCCCAAAAAGTAAAACTAGGGCAGATATTAGAATGGTTCAGCGATGGTTTCTCTGAAAGGTTCCAAAGTTGTAATTCAATCCAAATTCTTTTTACCCAAATCCTTTCAAGTCCTTCCGATCAATCGGCGAGAATGTTCAAGAATTGGAGGATACGTTATTGGACCGGATACAACCAAATAAGAGAAATAAAATGAGAGAGTCCTATTGGTGAAAACCCTCATGGGCACTATAGGGCGATGGTGAGTAGAGAAAATTAAAATGAGAGAGTCTTATTAGTGAAAATCCGCCAGGGCACTATAAGACGACGGCGAGATGAGAAATGAGAGAGATCAGCTAGTGAAAACCCTTAAAGGGCACTGTCGATCGAAAAGAGGATCCACGCAGCCATGGCATCAACAAAATCATGAGCAAGATTTCCCGCTTTTCAAACCAAAAATTGTGATGA
Organism: Nicotiana attenuata; assembly: GCF_001879085.1. Classification (NCBI taxonomy): domain Eukaryota; kingdom Viridiplantae; phylum Streptophyta; class Magnoliopsida; order Solanales; family Solanaceae; genus Nicotiana; species Nicotiana attenuata. Next base: position 518,004 of record NW_017670415.1, read on the forward strand.
GTTTGTGAGAATCGGACAGTTTATACAGATCAGGCATCCAGTCCAAAAGACATGTCATGTTCATTGAAGTCTGCATGTACTCCTAGATAAGTCCGTATTCCTATTCCCCGAAAGGGACACCTTTTGTTTTAAACTTATTCTCTATTTCATTGTTTTTTTTTTCTTTTTTTTTCTTTGAATCCCTTTCGGTGTAACTTTGTTCCAAAATAAGGCAAAGAAAAGATGGCAAGATCGATTTACAGGGTTCTCATTTGAAGCGAACTGATATATTCAAAAGGCGCCCAGCCTCGACAAGGACATCAAGTCAACCCCAACTGGACATGATTGGCCGATGTTTTGAAATGGAAAACTTTGAAAGAAGTCAAAAGTGAAATGCTCACAGAGGCAACATAAAGTTGAAAAAGGTTAAATACCGTCATGGCAAAGTTTGGAAAAGCTAAAGGTTCTCCAGAATCAGAAATGCAGTTGGTATTCAGGAAATAACTAGTCGAAGTTGAAGTCATTGAAGAAGATGAGCTGAGTCAAGGGACTGAAATAATCAAGGCCACAAACCGACCACCATTTTAAAACTAATGAATCTTTCTTTGTTCAGAATAATAACAGAACAATTTTATGAAATAGTTCGTGGAAAGACCAACGCCTCCAAGTGAAGTTCTCAAATCCATGATTTCCTTCCAATATGCATGTAAGCATGTTATTTTTAGTTCATTATAGGGAATCAACACCCTATCTTCAATACAGGGTACCACATCCCCTGGTTGCATTTTTATTTTTCTACATAGGGTACGACATCCCCTAGTAGCATTTTAGAGTGCCATGAGCCTCATCTTATTTCCAACACAGGGTACTACATCCCCTGGTTGCATTTTTATTTTCTACATAGGGTACGACATTCCCTAGTAGCATCCCAGAGTGCCACGAGCCTCATCTTATTTCTAACATAGGGTACTACATCCCTTGGTTGCATTATTTTCTACATAGGGTACGACATTCCCTAGTAGCATTTCAGAGTGCCACGAGCCTCATCTTATTTCCAGCACAGGGTACTACATCCCCTGGTTGCATTATTTTCTACGTAGGGTACGACATCCCCTAGTAGCATTTCAGAGTGCCACGAGCCTCATCTTATTTCCAGCACAGGGTACTACATCCCCTGGTTGTATTATTTTCTACATAGGGTACGACATCCCCTAGTAGCATTTCAGAGTGCCACGAGCCTTATTTTATTGCCAACACAGGGTACTACATCCCCTGGTTGCATTATTTCTACATAGGGTACGACATTCCCTAGTAGCATTTCAGAGTGTCACGAGCCTCATCTTATTTCCAACACAGGGTACTACATCCCCTGGTTGTATTATTTTCTACA
>NW_017670415.1:524369-531702 GCF_001879085.1 Nicotiana attenuata
ATACGTTCGCGTGACATAATTGTAATTTCTATTATAAATAATAAATGTGTTATTAATTGTGTATACGTACGTGTGACATGATTCCTGACACACCAAATAAAAAGAGTACACGTACGCGTGACTCGTTTTAAAAATGATTCCGTAGTTATGAATAAATCAAGCGATTAAAAGCGGTAAAAAGGTAAATGCACATAGGTTTTAAAAATGAGGGTTTTAAAATGAGTAGTTAAACAATTTAAGCCAAGTATAAATTGCTAAGCGACCGTGCTAGAACCACGGAACTCGGGAATGCCTAACACCTTCTCCCGGGTTAATAGAATTCCTTATCTAGAATTTCTGGTTCGCAGACTTTTAAATAAAGTCGAAAATTTCCTCGATTTGGGATTTAAAATAAACCGGTGACTTGGGACACCAAATAAATTATCCCAAGTGGCGACTCTAAAAGATAAATAAAATAATTCCATTTCGAATAATGTCACTTTGATTGGAAAAAATCTTCTAACTCAACCACGTAATAGGGTTGTGTGGAAAAAAAGGAGGTGTGACAGGCCCATGAAGGAACTCCTCAAGTAAAGAGATCAAGAGGAACACTGCTCTACTCTCAATATGAGAATTTTACCATGAAGGAAGGAGAAACCATCCAAGAGATGTACACAAGGTTCGGAACACTAACAAATGAACTTAAGTCTCTTGGAAGAATTATCCTTGAAGAAGACAAGGTTGAGAAAATCTTGACAAGGGTCTTGCCAGTAACTTGGGAAAGAAAAATCACTGCTATTCAGGAATCAAAGAACATTGCTACTCTCAAGTTGGATGAGCTGATTGGACATCTCACTGCCTATGAACTGAGAAGGCAAACCATGAAGATGGATGCACCCAAGAAGGAAAGAAGCCTGGCTCTCAGAATAGCTGAAGGTGCAGACTTAGAGGATGATGAAATGGCGATGATCACAAGGGATTTCAAGAAGTACCTAATGAGAGGACAGGGTTCTTCAAGAGGTGCAACCTTCAACAAACCAAGGGTCCTTGAAAAACAGACCAAGGAGGGCTGCTACAAATGTGGTAAGACTGACCACATGATCAAGAATTGCCCTCAGTGGGAAATTGAATGGAAGAAAGAAAGGGCTGAACGGAGATAGGAATAAGGAACAGGTTCAACCCAAGAAGAACAAAGGATCAACAAAGGCTATGGTTGCTGCTTGGGGAGAAAGCTCAGATGAGGATTCAGAAGATGAAGCTGGAGATGAACAAGCACTTATGGCCATTGGAGAATCAGATGATGAACAAGAGGTAAGTGTGATTGATCTCAAAGACAAGATTAAATTTTTGTCTAAAGAAAAGCTATCTGAATTACTGCTAGACTTAATTGATGAGTCTGAGGTCATAAACAATTAGAATGAACAGCTGTCTAGGGAATGTGTGATCCTAAAAGCTAAGTGCAAAAATCTAGAATTCAAGGCTAGTGAAAGTGATAGTAAAAATACTAAGTTGAAAAACCAGGTTCTTGAACTTGACACCACTGTCTTAGAACTTAGATTTGAAAATTTAAAACTGAAATTAGGAACAGGTAAAAATAAAGCTGATCACACACACCTCACCTTAGAAGAAAATCTAGGAAAAATGAAGGATGAGTTGTACAAGAGAGATGAGCAGATAAGAGTCCTAAAAGAAGATCTAGGAAAGGTGAAGCATGAACTAGACAAAACTTGCAAATGGAATAAGTCCTCTGATGCACTATCCAGGCTACAAGAACATCACAGTAGCAATAAGAGAGGACTTGGCTATGGGACCCCAGCACCTAAGTGGGATCCCAAAAGCAAGTATATCACACTTCCTAAGAAAAAAATCTGCACACACTGTGGTAAGACTGGTCACTTTAAAAGTGAATGTAATGCAAAAGAAAAGGCCAGTCAAAAGAACAAAACCTTTGTTCAAGGGAAAAATAGGCTGCCAGATTGGGCTAAAAAGAATTTAATTCACCCTTTTGCCTATAGAAAGGGACCCAAACTAGTTTGGGTTCCTAAGACTAACCCCTGATTTTCTTTTGTAGGTCAAAGTGAAGGGGAGCAACCAAATATGGTACATGGATAGTGGCTGCTCAAAGCATATAACTGGTAGCAAGAACTAGTTCCTTTCACTTGAGGACCTCAAATGAGGTAATGTCTCCTTTGGAAATGGTAAGAAAGGTGAGATCATTGGGGTTGGAAAAGTAGGTAAGACAGACTCACATTCCATCAAGAATGTCTACTTGATAGATGGCTTAAAATATAGCCTAATCAGTGTATCACAATTGTGTGACAGAGGTAACTTGGTAGCATTCACCTCTACCAAATGTTTTGTGATAAACCTTACCACTGACAAGATTGTTTTGCAGGGAAAAAGAGTAAACAATATGTATATTGTAGATCTGTCCACTTTTTCAGAAAATAAACTCACTTGCTTAAGTGTGTTGGACAATGATCCCCTCCTTTGGCACAAAAGACTTGCACATGCAAGTCTAATTCAACTCAACAAATTAGTCTCCAAGGACCTGGTGATAGGGCTGCCTAACATCAAGTTTAAGGAAGACAAAGTTTGTGAGGCTTGTGCAAGGGGGAAGCAGGTAAGATCCTCTTTTAAAAGCAAGAAAGTGGTAAGCACGACCAGGTCGATGGAACTGGTTCATATGGATCTCTGTGGTCCAATGAGAACATTGAGTAGATATGGTAAGAAATATGTGATGGTGCTTGTTGATGATTACTCTAGGTTTACTTGGACATTGTTTTTAACATCTAAGGATGAAGCATTTTACATGTTTACTGCCTTTGTTCGAAAAACTCAGAAACAACTAGGTAATCAACCTGCATCAATTAGGTCTGATCATGGAACTGAATTTGAAAATGCTAAGTTTGCTTAATTTTGTGATGAGCATGGTATAGATCATAATTTTTCTGCCCCTAGGGCTCCTCAACAAAATGGAGTAGTTGAAAGAAAGAATAGGACTCTTGAAGATATGGTTAGGACTATGCTTCTTTTTAGTAAACTGCACCATAACTTCTGGGCAGAGGCTGTAAATACTGCATGTTACATCATTAATAGGTGCATAACTAGACCTCTTGTAGAGAAGACTCCCTATGAATTACTTAAAGGGCATTTGGATGCAAGTGCTTTGTGCACAATAATGGAAAGGACTCCCTAGGTAAGTTTGATCCCAGAAGTGATGAGGGAGTATTCTTCACATAGCAAAGCTTATAAAGTGTACAACAAAAGAACTTTGTGTGTAGAAGAAAGTGTACATGTAGTTTTTGATGAAACTAACATTCTTTCTGAGAGACAAGAACATGAAGATGAAGCTATTGGGCTAGTAAAAGAATTGAGTGAAGTCACAGCTCAAGTTGAAGTTGTACCAAAAGAAAGAACATGTGATGGAACAGGTTCTTCCATCTAGGGCAACCTGACAGGGGGAACTGAACAAAGAAGAAGTGAATCTAATTCCCAAATGAAACCTGTCCATGAGCATGTTCCTATGCAAAAGAACATGGGAGAAACTCCAAACAGAAATCAGTTGGTTGTGAAACCTTACAAGTATCAAAGTTCTCATCCCATTGAGAACATTCTTACTGACCCAACTTCTGGAGTTAAAACTAGATCTCAGTTAAAGAATCTATGTGCTTTTGATGCATTCTTATCTCTTATTGAACGTAAAAATGTTGCTGAGGCTTTGCAGGATGCAGACTGGGTGAATGCAATGCAAGATGAACTCAATCAGTTTGAAAGAAGTCAAGTGTGGCATCTGGTCACAAGACCCAAGGACAGATCAGTAATTGGCACTAAATGGGTCTTTAGAAACAAACTTGATGAAGATGGAACGACTACAAGGAACAAGGAAAGGTTGGTGGTCCAAGGTTATAGCCAAGAGGAGGGCATAGACTATGATGAGACCTTTGCTCCAGTTGCAAGACTAGAGGCAATAAGACTCCTCATAGCCTTTGCAGCACACATGGAATTCACTCTTCACCAAATAGATGTAAAGAGTGCCTTCCTAAATGTCTACTTAAAGGAAGAAGTCTTTGTCAAACAACCTCCAAGGTTTGAAAGTAAGGAGTGTCCATATCATGTATACAAACTGGACAAGGCCCTATACGGACTTAAGCAGGCTCCTAGAGCATGGTATGAATGCTTATCCAAATTTCTCTTGAACATGGATACAAAAGAGGTAAGATTGACAGCACTCTATTCTTGAGGGAAAAAGGTAAGGATCTACTAGTAGTACAAATATATGTTGATGACATAATTTTTGGGGCAACCACTGTAAGGAATTTACTAAATTAATGGGGACTGAATTTGAAATGAGTATGATGGGTGAGCTTAACTTCTTCTTAGGCTTACAGATCAAACAAAACCCAAATGGAACCATGATCCATCAGCAGAAATATGCAAAAGAGTTGATTAAGAAGTTTAGAATGGATGAATCAAAAGGAAATAGACACACACATTGCAACAGCTACTAAATTAGACATAGATGAACGTGGTTCATCTGTTGATCAGAAGTTGTATAGGGGTATGATTGGTTCACTTCTGTATCTTACTGCTAGCAGACCTGACATTATCTTCAGTGTAGGGCTTTATGCTCATTTTCAAGCAAATCCTAAGGAATCCCACTTGACTGCTGTCAAGAGGATACTGAGATATTTGAAAGGCACTTCTGACCTTTGTCTTTGGTACCCTAAAGGTAGTAACTTTAATCTAGTAGGATATGCTGATGCTGACTATGCAGGTTTCCTTGTGGATAGGAAAAGCACCTCAGGTATGGCTCATTTTCTTGGTTCATGTCTGGTATCATGGGCCACAAAAAAGCAGAATTTAGTGGCCGTATCCACTGCTGAGGCTGAGTATATTGTTGCTGCCTCTTGTTGTGCTCAACTGTTGTGGATCAAACAACAACTGATGGATTTTGGCATTGAAGTTGGTTGCATCCCTATTTTTTGTTATAACACTAGTGCTATTAGTATGACTAAGAACCCAGTTCATCATAAGAGGACTAAGCACATAGATGTTAGACATATGAGAAAGGATTGATTACTATAGAATTTTGTGTCACTGATAAGCAGATTGCTGACATCTTTACTAAAGCACTGAGTAGAGAAAGCTTTGAAAGGAACAAGTTAGAATTAGGGATGATTAAGATCACCTATTGGGACCAGCTCAGAATGCACAATAAAAAAAATGAAAAAAAAAATTTGGCTAGAAAATCTGGAACTTGTGTAAATATCTAGTTTAGTTTTACTCAGTTTCATACTATAAATAGTGTACTCCTGTGACATGTGTTGATATGACTCACTGATCTCTAATAAATTTCTCTATTTTGGTAAATAGAGGCATGATCAAGAGGATTCTAAATGAAGAACCTGGTTCATCAGTATTGATTCATCTGAATAACGAGGTATGTTTTCTACACTCTGCACAATTAGAAATAAAAATATTTAAATCATGAGCATAGTCCCACCCATGTTCAAAATCATCACAAAAACCTATCCCTCTAAAGTTTGAACCAGTTCCGTCTCTCATAGAATCCTCACCACATAAAACGCCTAGAATCTACGGAAGCTTAACCGCTTATTCAACCTGAAGTTTCAGGTTGATTGGACTTCTAATTGACTACAAAAAGCTACCGTTAGTCATTAATTAGGCCTTTCTATTTAAAAACCCATCATCACAATCACTGCCACTCTCATAATTCTCTAAACCGTCGAATTTCTCCTTTCACTCTCAATTGCTCTTTCTTCCAAAAGACAAACTCACAAATTCTCTCACGTAATCAGTCACAATGTCTAACCCCCAAGATAACCCAAGCACCCCTCCACAACCTACCCCCTCTGATTCATCCACCCTTCCTCCACCCAGCACAACCCCTCAACCTAGGAGAAGGCGAGTAAAAATGCTTGCTCGCAAAACGGTGGCAACTGGTGCTCTTTCAAAGAAATTGAACGAGAACATAAAGGCAAGCCAAGCCCAAGATTCTGATAACTCAGACGATTCGTTCAAATCTACGAGTGAGGGGGGAGGAACTGGGTCTTCTGACTCTGAGAAGGCTCAAAACTCCCCTTCTGAGGTACGTTCTGTTTTGGTTGAGAATGTAGACAATAGGTTTGTTCTGGTTGGGTCTGTTAGGAATGTGGAATTGCCTGAGTCAAGAAGGAGATGTGGTAAAAATAAAGGTGAAAAAGAAAAGGAGAGTGAGGGTGTGCGTAGTAATGTGAGGGGAAAAGGGAAAGAAGTGGCTGGTTCTTCACCCACTTCTGAATAGGTGGTACCAGCTATCTGTGGGGTTGAACATGCAACTGTGGAAGAAAGTAGGAAGAAGACAGGGAGAAGTGGCTCAGGGGAGGCTGCTGAAGAGTTGGTTTAGGAAGAAGACAGGGAGAAGTGGCTCAGGGGAGGCTGCTGAAGAGTTGGTTAATCTTAGTTCACAGGCAGATGAACTTGGTTCATCTGTTGAGGAGACCCTAGCAGACCTTCTGAAGAAAGTGGGTGCTAGCTATGATCCAAAGAAAAGGAGAACCCCAACACCAAAAGCCCCCAGCACTGCAAAACCTTCCAAGAAAAGAAAGGCTTCTTCTCCAACAACTGCTGAAATTCCCTTGCCAAAGGGAAGAGCCACAAGAATTATGGTGAAACAGAGTGAGAGTGAATTACAAAAGGCTTTGGCTGAAAGCAAGAAGAAGAGGATGGATAAAGGAAAAGCTAAGGTTGCAAAGCCTTCTGAGGCTGTTGATGTTGAGGAGATAGAAGAGGTCTTGCAGGAGGAACATACAACTGTGGAGGTTCAGATCCCCAAGCCTAAAAAGACCAAGACTTCTTCCAAGAAGTCTTCATCAGGGTCTAAGGCTGCCGAACCTTCATTGGCTAAGAGGACAAGGTCTGTAGTGAAAAACATACCAGTTAGAATTGCTGAGGATGAAGAATGGAGTGGTGAAGAAGAGAGTAAGTCTGATGGTGAACAAGACAAGCTGGCCAAGTTTGGCAAAAGAAAAATTTTGAAGGGTAGATTGCTGAAAGACTTGGTGGAACCAGGAATGGTTCGATTGGTTGATGCACTAGCTACTCAGGGCTGGAAGGACATGGTCTTTCAGATGGATGGATGGCTAGCTAGGAATGAAGTCATTGAATTCATGGCCAATGTAGAGGTCAAGGATGGCAGAGTTACCAGCCAAGTGAAAGGGGTTCAAGTGACCTTCGATGCAGAGAAGCTGGGTGAGATTCTTGACATCCCTGCTGAGGGATATGATGACTATACTAGGCAAAGATGGCCAAGTCTGGATTCCCTTCCTCCTGCCCTTGAAACTCACTAGGA